>NW_027496045.1:0-141056 GCF_021521415.1 Bidens hawaiensis
GTCATTAAAATCAGACTCGGTATTCAAAGCTTCCAACAATCCCTTAGCCCTTTTATTTATTTTGTCTTCTAACTCCAAATGCACTTTTGGCTTAGCGGAAATATAGAAATCGTCAAATACACATATATATAATTTTATACGAATTCTAACCTATTAATTAGGGTATGTATGTGTTAAATCTAAATTGAAATGAAATGAAACTCATATTTAAGTAAAAAGTTTGAATTTAATTTGAAATGAAATAAAATTCATATACAAGTTACACCCATCGAATAAAATAATTCTAAAGTTAAATACTGTCACCATATTTATTGTCATATTATTAGCAAAGGTTTGACATTTAATAAGTACAAATTGTGAATTACCCATAACATATTCAGAATGTTAAAAATTTAATAGTTATAATTTGTCACCAAAATTATAGTCATATATAAAATCAATTTTCTTTTAATACTTACTCGATAAACATGTTCTGCAAATGTTGTCATATACGGTTCAGAAGACTGAAGACCGAATCAGTTTCATCAATTACGATGTTTCTATTTGTTTTCTAATTTAATTTTAAAATCGACAAACTTTAAACACGCAACATAAAGATTGTTACAAATTTATATGATTTTACGTCTACGCTTTATTGTTTAGTGATCCGTGTAGATTGATCAGTTGGTGTATAAGATTAGCATCCATAATAGTCGTTTGAAGTAATGAAGTTCAATATAAGTATTAACTTCTGTAATCGTACGAGTACTAGTGTATTAATCGTACGAGTACTAGTGTATTAATCGGCGTGTTGCGCCGAGTCAGGTTGGTAAAAACTGGTTGATAGAAACTCAAGCGTTGCCGATCCCTGTTTTGAGACGGTAAGTCGATGTGAATTCGGTCAGTTTTGATTACGCGCGTCATGGTATCGGAACTAAGCAAATTTGGTCAGTCCCTGTCATGTTTGTTACTATACGAAACTAAAACAAAATTGGAATTCCGTCGGTTTTTATTAGGTTTGTTATGGTACCGAAACTAAAACAAAATCGGTGATCGAATTCGGTCGGTTTCACTTAACAACACACCATCCGGCCCACACAAAAGTTAATATTGAAAAACAACCATTCTCACGCATAAAAAAAACAACATTCCCCTAGAGAGTTGAACTTGGGTTAAAAAAAAAACACAATGTTCCATTACAGATTAGAACTTTGGGCTTAAACAACTTTTCTTTTGGGTCCCAAACTTTTAATTTTTTCAAGAAAACTATCCAATCAACACCAATGGCTATGTAGAAATATAAAAAACAAAAATAACATAGTTTTTTGACATCAAAGTTCTCATTTATACTAATAATAGATAATTACATATTTTCTTATCAATCTTCTATCTGCTTCGATGTTACTTCAATAAGGCAACCGATTTCAACTTTATTATGGGTTTATAATTTTTCAAGATTTTTTTTTTTTTTTGAATAGAGACGATTCCTAGGCAAACCGCAAACCTTATCAGAAAAAATTAAAAGAATTTCATAAACAAAAGGAACCTAAACCACCCAAGATATTTCCCCAAGATGGTTTAAACCAAATATAAGAAAAACAAAATGGAAAAGAAAACAACAAAAGGTGTTTGTTATTGTGTGTGCGTGTTTCATTTTTTTTTCTGTCATTGTGTATTATTTTCCTCGACATTTTGTTATATTACTTAATATTGTGTTATATTTTTTGTTCTATGTTGTGCTTCAAACTTTTCTTAAGGTGCAAACTTTTACTAAGGTGGTTTAGTTTACTCAGAAACAGAGAAGAAATGAGAAATTGGTCATATCGATGACAAGGCAAAACAGTTTGTTGGTTTCTAGGGGGTTTACGATCATCATTTGTAGGTTTTGGCAAAAATTATCGCTACTGTTTTGGAGAACGGCAACCAAGCAGGTCGAGTTGGATGGTTCAGCTTGGCAGGCTGGCTTTACCAATTTGATGGTTTTTCAGTTTGAACCGATTTTTCAAAATCATCTGGTTGTGTTGAAATGACGCATGATTATGGTTCATATACAAACTACATGTTTAAAAGAAAAATATGAACAATAAAAGTTAAGACAATTCTGTTTTCCACATTGTTCAAAGTACCAAACCGGATGAAACAGCTAAACCACCACACCATTCAAAGTACCAAACCGGATGAAACAGCTAAACCACCAAGCCAAACCATTTAGATCTCAAACCGACCTGACTTGCTTTAGTGCAGTATAAGCTGTTCGGTTGGTTTGAACAATTTATGAAACCTAAGATTCCCCTCTATCTCATCTAAGAAGCTTAAATACACTTGCAAGTCACAGGATATAATTCCAATCTACGCAAAACCCATCTCATTTCTACTATTAACGGGTAGAGAGAAAGCAAACAAGTGTGAAGAAGAGAGCAAAAAAGGGAAAAACAGAGCCCAGTTTAATTGTTCCAAAACCGAGATTTCCTAATATGTATATATCAAAAATTCCATAAAAGTACAAGCTATACACACATGGCGTCTGCAAATAGAAAACTTTAGTATCATCCGGCCTAAAAGAACAAATAAGAATTCCAATGAAAAAGAAACAGAGAATAGTTTTCGGATCGATGAATGTGGTTTCACTTGCCACAGTTGAAACCACCGCATGCTGATATAACTATAATGAGAATCAAGGCGATTACGATCCCAAGAACTATCAGCTTTATCTTCATGTTTTGCAACCACATCTTCCTTCTCATCTAAGTGCCTTGAGTCCTAAAATCTTGCGCCTACAACATAACATCACATTAACCATACATATCAATTTTAAAATTATATCACCTCTAAAAAACTTACAACAGTTGGACCCATTTTGAAATCATATGAACTGTAACTAAAGGCAACGGAATAATCAAATAAAATTGCTTTAAATTTGCTGACCTGAGAGCGTAGGTTCTCTGTTTTATCTACCAGAATCTCAATCTTCTCTCCACGGTCAAGAACCTATGGTACAAAATGAAAAAGAAAACAACAAAATGAAGACTTGTAATGTTTCCGTTGCTACTACGATAAAAATTTGAAGTTTAAGAATTATGTGCATGTGTAAACCCAACCTCTTAGACTAACTGGTTTATGGGTGTTTAAAGGTTTGAAATTGTGAATGAAAAAATCGATCTTTAAGCCTTTTAAGAAAATAACCCATATTCATGGGCCAAGCTTAATCTAGCACAACCAACACGCAAATATAACCTAGCATGTGGGGACCACAAAAGGCAAAAAAAATGTTTTCTATCAACCAATCCATCTAGAATACCATATTCACCCACGTGTCACTCTTTCAAAGCTTCTCACCCACTCTCTCAAAGCTTCACCTGTTTTCAATATATTCTCGGATACGGGGTTTACCCGACCCACACAACAGCCCAAATGTTTTTTTTCAACACAATGAAACCAGGGGCGGACCTACATAGGTCCCATCGGGGTCCCGGGACACCAATGTTTTTAAAAAAATACTTAGAGACGGTATACTAAATTTTGTAAGGACCCCATAAAAATTAATACTTGGAACCCATACTATTAAGGCTAAACTAGTATAGTGGAAATTCCCTTGTTTTTTCTTTGAGAGGTTGCAGGTTCAAGCCTCTCCATACTCAGTTTTTGTTGTTTTTTTATATCCTAGTCAATATTAGTTATTTAGTTAGGGTATTTGTGTTTTTTTTAGTTTCTCTCATATAGTCATTATCACAATCCAACATATATAATAACAACATGGGTTTTACATATTCTTTTATTAATTATCTTATTATGTAAGACCATATATATATATAGTTTATGTTTATGTTTATGTTTTTCGAGTATGAATAAAAATGAATTAAAAATGTATGTTCTATCTAGTTTCTAATCTAGATTCTTTCTACTTACTCGTTTCCAATGACACCATATTTCCGTGTTTTATTATGTTACTCGTCTCGACCCGACCCGAATAACGACCGACCTGAAAATTTTGTAAACCGAAAAAGTTGGGACCCCGTTGACAAAAAATCCTGAGTCCGCCACTGAATGAAACCAAGCTCTCTCTCTCTGAACATTTACAGGTCCAATAACTCCGTCATCATCATCCTCCATATTCGATTCCCACCGCCACTGCCAATTTGGATCAACACCTCACCTATTACAAGCCCAAGGTCGCCATCATTGTTGCAGAACCTGATTGCTATTTGCCTCCTTTGTTCTCCAATTACACGCCCGATACCGTTCATCCCCACGCTCGCTGCTGATTTAGATCATTCTTTGTTCTCCATTTGCAGCACACATGGTTAATACTTAATTTGATTTGATTATTTTGTTCATTGCAAAAATCTGTTTACTTTAGGTCTTTTGATTTGGTTTTGTGAAATTGTTGATTTATGAGAATTTAGTTACCTTCTTAACTTGAGAACATACTTTTATTACCTGGATTGAAAGAATTGAGTTTGGAGGATTAAGCCTTTGCTTTTACCAACAAAATTAGATGTCTTAAATTAAATGCACATAAGGTGCTCGATGAAATGCCTCAATTAAATTTTTATGAAAAAACTAACGAATACATGAAAGTTTAGGATAATTTATATAGCGAGTAAAACTAATGTGAGTATTTGTATCCTTTATTATGCATTTAGTAGCCCATTTTCTAGATGAAGATGTGAGAAAAATGAGATTATTTTTTTGATATTCATTATCTTAACGGACTATAAGTTCATATGACTTGTATGGTGAATGAAAAAAAAATTACCAAGGCATAGTGCATCTAATAGATGTACTAACTCCCAAAAGAGATTTTGATTCGATTATGAAAAGATTTCGATTCAGTTATAAAAAGATTTTGTTATAAACTAAGTTAGTGATGCATATCAATGTTTTGAATTCTACTTTAAGGTTTTAGTCATGTATGTAGTATTTTGTTTAAAAAAAATTGGGACCTATATTCCGCATTGATTTTGCAGGCCATCTTTTTAATTCAGTTCTCATATAAAAAAAGTTTTATTAATCTGATGCATAATGTTAATTATAATTTTTTGTCTATTGATGATGAGAACTAGAATTAAACATCTTTAAATCTACCTATATAATAAACCAATAGGTTTTTCATCAAAAGTCTTCAAATTGCCACATGACATTTTCAAATTGTCACATGATCTTTTTAATGGTGATGATATGATGTATCTTATATAGTGTTGTGAGAGGAAAGTATATCTTTGCTAATTATTTCTTTGTGATTGCATATTATTATTATTTTTTTTGTAGTTTCATCATTTTTACTTCTACTATTGTATTTACCTTAAAGTTGGTGATAGGAAACATGTGGAGTATTTTTGTTGGAAAATATGCAGTCAATTGCAACACAAATTAAGGGGAACCTTAAACCTTCTATGTTGATTGTATCAATCAAACCTTCAATCACATGAACATCTGAAAGGTATGTTCGTAACTACGTTACCTTTTGTGTTAATTAGAGTTCACCCTAATTCATTTATGCTCTTTATTTGATGTTTGGCTTTGCGGGTGTTTCTTGAATATGAAAGGTTTCAAGTTTCGATTCAATATTTTTTCACACCGACTTTTGTTTGGATATTACATGTTGATGATGAACATATGAGAGAATGATTTAGATGTTTATTTAATTCTGAGCAATGTCTATTAATCCAGTATAATGTGGGTCTTTTACTTCTATCTTTTGACAGGTTCGTTTCGGTTTGCATAGATGTAGAATAAGATAGTTTGTTAATATCCTTAATATGGTGATGATTTAGGTTCTTAAATTATTTTTATAGATAGGAAAATATGTTGCTTAATTTATGTTTGTTTTCATGGTGTACCATCTGGTTATGTTGCTTTAATTAAGCTACTATGCATACTTTAGATTACGATTAAGTTATAATTTATAGGTTATTGATAATGTCTGTTGTCTGTATTCCATTGTTTTACTTTAGCTATCATGCACACTTTGGCTTAGATTAAAGGTCTAATTTATAGGTTTTACTTTCTAAAGTCAAAACAGTTTGGTTCAACAAAAGTTAGAGCTCAAAGTCAGAACAATCGGTATATCTATTTATTATAGTCAAATTGATGTGCAGCATGATGCTTCTACGTGATTTTTTTTAAATCCCTTTCAACATGGTGCTTCATTTTTCAACAATTGTGTATGCCAATCGGGTACTATCACTTCTTTAATATTAGAATTACATAAAAATTTACATTTATGTAATTAATTTATTACTTATATATTTTTTAATTATTATTTTTTCTGAAAATTGCAGGAATTTACTCAAGACTTTCAATGCTACCATCCGACTCACCTCTCTCGGCCCAATCTCCCTCTGCCACCCCGCCACTTCGATACATTCACCCACAGCCAAATCTCTGGCCCACTCTCAAACGCTACCAACCCAACAACAAACGTTCACCTTACCAGCTGTAACATCTCGGACCTTTCAAACCCGCATTCATGTACCTTTAACCCGACCTGAAACATTTTTTAGATCTTTATTATTATTGAAAATCAAATATTAATGAGTATTTAAGTTTTCCTAGGTTCAATTTATACCCTTATACTTTCAAGGATGTTCAAAGCTTACTTATTTCATAAAAAGTTCAATATTTGATCAAATAACAAACTTCAAGGGCTAATTGTGACAAAAATGAAATTTCCATCATGCGTTGCCTTGAGTGACCTGCACAGAAACCTTAACCGATTTCGTTTCCTATCTCGTTTTTGGTATAAAAATCGTGTATTTTAAGCATTATTGAGTGGTTAAGGTCCAAGAAAATGTATTATAATTATAACTAAAATATAAGTATATATTCGTTTCTTACTGATCAAGATCATATCTTTCGGTTATTTCAGTGATTTTCTCATTAAAACCATATATACTTGCTTAAATAAGTTATATGTCCACAATTGGTTCGTTTTTGTTATTCCTATATAAACAACCCATAATCTATACCATAAAACTTTACATTAACCCTAGAGAACCTCCTCTCAGCCGTCCTACCCTTTGTTCATCATAATTTCTCACGGTTTTTGCTATTTTGTTGAAGACATACTCCTAAACGTTTGACTTTGCATGCGTATGGACCATTGACTCGTCATATCTCCCTATTCTTTCACTTTCCGGGTAAGTTGTAAACTGAGTTTTCGTTCATAAACTTTCCCTAGTCAATAACCTTCAATCGATGTCTGATATTGAAGGGTGTTGACTGGTCAATTGCTTTAAACCCGATAAAGGGCAAAACAGTCAACTTGTTTGACTTAATGTTTTCTCATACTTCTGATCGGATTCAGCGTTCAGTCCAGAAGACTTTTATTCTCGTAACGAAATTTTAAGGCTACTGAGCAAAACCCAACTTCCGACTCACTGTTCGGATTCTGGTCAGTACCAGCTCGCTTAAATCTTTAATTTAACATAACTGGAGTTCTAGAAGCCCATTTGGATCGATTCCAGCGGCATTAAGTTCTTTTTTACTTATATTATCATATCTCAAAGTTTCAGGTTTTGATTGTTATCTCGTTCGACACGTTAGTGGACGACTCGTTTAAATCGTAGTTCGTTTATCATATTTATTAATCACTTGCCTTCCATCTAAGGTGAGTTTTATCATTCCCCTATTTTACTCAATTTTCACAACGTTTTGGGGACATATGCGTATTTCATATTATATATATATATGTATGTGTGTGTGTGTGTATATATATATATATAGAAAAGGGTTCAAATAAGAATAAAGAGTTTCCTAGAAATGGTAAGAACCAATAGATTTTTGACATTTGGCATTAAAACCTATGGTAAAAGAATAATTCTAGGAAACTATGTCTGTTATAATGGTGAAAGAGTAATTTTAGGAAACTCTGTCGGTTTTTGGTAATTTTAAATCTTAACCATTGATTAACATGATCCAATGGCTATGATTTATTCCTAGTCTTCCTAGAAAACTATCTCTTTTTATTTTAACCCACCCCTATATATATATATCAAAAATTAGCGAACATATAATTGTGTGATTGATAAAATATACTTGCTACGTGCTTACTTGTTTATGTGGACATTCGCATTCGGAGAGGTCCAGCATATTCCCTTGTATAGGGTTCTCATATTATTTACACACGCCCGATTCGCTTGGCAGCGGTCTTATTATTATTTGCTCATGGTTGATTTACCGGCGCCCGATTCGCTAGGCAATGGTTAATTGACAACTTATTTGCTCATGGTTTGATTCATTTACCGCATTTATTACGCTTTGCTTATTTCTTTTATTTATTATATTAACATTATTTTTAGCGTAAAAAACTGTTGATAAACTCACTCAATATGTGTTGTTGACAAAATCTGTTTTTTACGTATATGCAGGTTGACATTGAATTGGAGTTAAAGTATGGACACTTAGAAAGACCTTAGGATTTTAATGAAGACAATTATTATTTAAATCTTGATTGGATTACTTGTATTAAATTATCTATTTGTGGTTTGAATACTTGTGTACTGTATTTGGAAATAATTAACTTAATAGATATTGTCACATTTTATGTATGATAGTATCTTCTAGCTGTGAGCAATCGGATCACGCCCCGGCATTTCTACCTTAGGTTGGGGTGTGACACCAGCCTCATCCACCATCCCCTTACCCCCTCCACCCACTACTCGAGCCATGGATTGCAATACAAAACCAAAACAACTCTTCAATCTCTCGACCACCATTATCATTCCCATCCTGAAAAATCCCACCCACGCCATGTTAATACCGGAATGGCACGGTGCCATGTTTGACGAGTTTAATGCTCTTATTGAAAATGACACTTGGGAACTGGTACCTTGTCACCCACAAATGAATGTAACATAGAGTATGTGGTTGTTTATGCACAAATTTCATTCGAATGGTACATTAGAGAGTTATAAGCATGGTTAGTTTGTGATGGTTGTAAACAACAGGTTGGTATTGATTGTGTGAAAACTTTTATTTCGGTTGTCAAACCGGTAACTATTCACACGGTTTTATCTATTGCACTATCATAGTCATGGCCGATACACCAGTTGGATGTTACGAATGCATTCTTATAGGCACGCTCAACGAAACAATCTATATGTATCAATCTATGGGGTTTCATAGAAAAACATATTCAGATCACATATGCCGTCTTAAGAGACCATTATATAGGCTCAAACAGGCACCACGAGTGTGATATCAACGGTTCACACATTTTGTTCTACACTTGGGTTTTAAACAAATAAATGTGACAAATCATTATTTATCTTGCACCGAGGGTCTCATATGACATATCTTCTTTTATATGTCGATGATATACTACTCACATCCTCCTCGGACATACTTCGTAAGCAGTTAATAATGAACCTAGCCTCGGAATTCTCTATGAAAGATCTTGGTCAATTCATTTTTTCTCTTGGTATTTTGGTTACCCAAACCGGTAACACTTATGTTTTTATCACAAAGTTCTTACGTTCATGACATCATAAAGAGGGCTGGTATGCAGTCTTGTAAACCGATTGCAACACCTGTAGACACTGACGGTAAAGTTAGTGCCGATTCTGGAATTATATTTAAAGATTCAACACTCTATTGAAGTATGGCTGATGCGCTACAATATATTACATTTACTAGACCTAATCTTAGTTATGAAGTACAACAAGTGTGCATGCACATGCATCCCCCTGGTCAACACATTGGGATGCTCTAAAACGGATTATTCGTTATATTAAGGAACCATGGACTATGGCCTCACACTTGGTTCAGCCGTGACACGCTCATTGGTTGCTTATACCGCTACTGATTGGGCTGGTTGCCCGGATACTCGTTGCTTGACATTCAGTTACTGTGTTTATTACAGGAGTAATCTTATTCCCTGGTCTTTCAAGCGCTAACCTACTATCTCCCGCTCTAGTGCCGAAGTCGAATATCCGGAGTTGCAAATGCTGTCGCCAAAATATGTTGGCTTCGAAATCTATTTCTTGAACTTCATCGCCCTCTTTCTGGTCACTGTGACAATGTCAGTGCCATTTATCTCTTGGGGAATCCTATTAATCACCAGTATACGAAACACAGTGAGCTTGATATCCGTTGGCATTTCCTTCGTGAACAGGTTCACAAGGGACATGCTCGAGTTCTTCATGTTCCATCTCCTCACCAGATTGCTGGCATATTCACAAAGGTCTTCCACGGATTCTATTTGAAGATTTTTGTTCCAGTCTCAGCATCCGTTCACCTCTCGCTTCGACTGCGGGGGTGTAATAGACTTATTATATGTTTAAATATAACACATATTGTCACATATTGTAGTTGATATATAGAATGGTAAATGGTTATGGTTAGGATCTTATCTAAAAATATAAGATTGTAAGTGTATTATATATTGGGAACGAATAGAAGAGGAGATCAAGCATTGAGAAACAATTGATCCGTCTCTAACATAATGTCCATATATCACATACCGTGAGCAACGGGGTATTGTTTTATCCTTACGAATTTATTTTCTGTATAAATTTTAAAAACTTGTGGTCAATTTAATCTAAAAACTAACACGTTATCTAGAGGACTTCACTTTCATAGTTTATTTCCCACCCACCCCAACTATTAATCAATGAGTATACAAACCGTCCAACTTAGGCAATACCCTCTTTATGTTGTTATTTTGAGAGAGCACAGGATCAACTATAAAGAGAATGTCATCTTTGGTGGTGGCTGTGATTGTATTATCGGTATTAATGGAGCTCGGAGTTGCTCAATCGAGCAACAAAACCACTTATGCTAACACGCCCCTTAAATTTTCGTGTGGAAACTACAAACCAATGTCCCCAACAAGTTTTTCCAGGAACCTTAACTCTACATTTTCTCAACTCAGAAGTCAACTGTCCAACACTGGTGTATATTATGCCAGAGCCCAGAACATGGTTAATGGAGATGCTGTATATGGAGTTGCGCAGTGCCGGAACTACCTTGTATCGATCGAGTGTTTAGCTTGCTTTGATGCGGCTGTATCCGCAGTTGAACCATGTGGTGATGCCAATGGTGCCCATGTCTTTCTGGATAACTGCTTCCTCAGGTGATTACTTCTTCAATTCAATAGGGTCACCCGAGATTGTCTTTTTATATATGAAATATCTATGTTTTTCTAAAGAAACACAAACTGGAAATCCATATAGTATATCAAACATTTTACTAACGAATTTAGGAATGTGTTTGCTGTAAGTTTTGTCTTGCACGCCATTTATTTTTTAAGTTAAAATCAACTACAATTGTTAGAATATAAAAATTTATTGGATAATATATCTTTTGTTCATTATTGTTTTGATGCTTCATATACGCACCAACAAACGTTGACCCGAACACTAAACATTGACTCCATTAACGCGATTATTAATGGTCAACCATTAAGAAAATATGTTTTCATGATTACCAGAAAACAAGGTAATGCTTCACAAAAATAAGTTTAAGTAAATGTCAAACAAATATTTAGTTGCAATATTCATTTTTTAAGTTTTATAATGCCCTGACTATGTGTAGCAAAAGGCTGTGAACTATACGAGGATGTGCATTTTTTACACGGCATGATCCTAACGTAATATTAGTGGTTTTAGTTCATTAAGAATAAACATGTTTGCCTTTAGTGATTTAGTCTAAACCAGCTTAGGTTTTGTTTAGGGATTTTTATATATATATCTATCCTAACTTCCTTTATTACATATTTTCCCATCTAATCTTCAATTACCATTTTACCCTTTTACAACTATATGTA
Organism: Bidens hawaiensis; assembly: GCF_021521415.1. NCBI lineage: Eukaryota > Viridiplantae > Streptophyta > Magnoliopsida > Asterales > Asteraceae > Bidens > Bidens hawaiensis. The sequence goes on from NW_027496045.1 coordinate 11,747, forward strand.
AATGCCCCTATATTTATTTGAGCTCAAGTGAATTTTACGTAATTTGACATTTTGACGTTGATACTTTTTTTATAATGTTTTTTTTATTGTAATTAATAAAATCAATTTTTTTTCATAACCTACATATGGAAAAGCAGTTGAAATTTTATATATTATATAACCATATCAGTGCATTTTACATAACTACTACGTAATTTTTTTAGCGATTAAAAAAATCGACCCCAATTGAATTTATTAGCTTTGATATGTTCGTCTTAAAATTAACTCGGTTTGGGTTTAAATTGGGGATATATGTAATTGTTACTATTAAGAAGGGATATATGTAAATTTGTTCATTAAGGGTAAAATGGTCATTTAGTTAGTTAATTTAAATGAAATGAGAAGATATGTAATAAATGTGGTTTAGGGCTGGGAAATATGTAATTTAAGATTTAGTATTTGGAAAATATGTAATAAGGGAAGTTAAGGTTGAGATATATGTAAATGCCCCTTTGTTTAAATAGGTTCAGGCTGGTTTTCGGGTTGTACCCTGTCCCTCGCAAAGTATAGCTTTAACCAGTTTAAAATCTTTTTAACCCGCTTAACTTTTTAATTTAAAAATCTATTTTCATAGCACAAGTATAAACTGGTTGGGTGTGTCTTTGACAAAATTTAGAAGTTTTAAGCACGAGAACTTTTGTAGACGTTTGCAAAAAATCTAGGTTAAAACGTTTTATGTCAATCTACTAATGTTCATGCCGTTGTATCACATGCTTCATTTACTTCTTTAGTTTTATAGTATTTGCGATGTAATTATTAACTGTTGAACTTTCTTGGCATTTGCATTGAACACTCTCAATTAGCTTGACAGTAAATAGGCATATATAATCATAGTATCATGCTAAAAGTTTGCCTCTTATGTCTTGTGTGTTAATTAAGATTTGAGAATTACGATCAGTTCTACGATGACCCACAAGGTAATTTGGATGATGATGTCCTTGCAATATGTGGTAATGAGTCAAGATCTCAACCAATAACAACCTTTAACCAAGCAGTGAAAGAATTATTATCAGATATCAGTGTTGCTACACCAAGAACTTCTAATTTCTACATTGCATCTACGAGGCAATTGACAAATGCAACAGTCTATGCAATTGCTCAGTGTGTTGAGAATGCAAGCCAGGCCATTTGCAAGAACTGCTTGAGTAAAGCCTATGACAACTTGTACAGTTGTGTGCCAGCCATTGAAGGAAGAGCCGTCAATGTGGGATGTTTTATGAAGTATTCTGAGTTTCCATTTTTTCAGAATAACCAGACAATCAATCTCATACCTTTACTAGGTAGAGGTGAGGCTTCTTAGTTCTTACGATTCAATGTTTTTAGTTCATTGTTTTCCATCTTTAAGATCTTCTAATCTGTTCAAAAATGGAAAATTTAGAGAGAAAACCGTTAATTCGTGATTTGTGCAGGAGGTTCAAGTAAATCTAGCATAATCATAGAAGTCTGCAGCAGTGCTGGTCTTGTTTTGCTTATCCTTGCTTTATTCTTGTGGTATCGTCAATGGAACAAGTCCAAGGTTGTTGGAAAAGGTGATCCCTTTTATACAAGTCGTTTACTGTATAGATAGTATGTTAGCTGCCGGTCTCTTCATCAAACATTGGCGACCAAATGTCAGGCCTCAACGACTGTTGTACGTTCATGCCTAAATACTCGGTTCCTTACAAAACACTAAATAATTTTGAAAATGAAAAGGATAAACTTAAATGGTTCACATCTTTTAAGTTATTAGTATTTTACATACAAATGCGTATCATGTACTTACAAAAACCGTTAAACTAGTTGATCATATTTTATTATTATTAACTTTTGATCGTTTACCTACACATGACTTACTCTTGAAAAGTTGAAATATATTTTCGAGTGAGATTCAAAAATAAATGATTTATTTTATTTTGTTTTGTTTGTCCTCGCAATATATAGTGTTCTGTATATATTTCTCCTCTAACCCCCTAATCATATATGATTATGCATGTATGCACGCATTTGTGTATGTGGTGACACCAGATTTAATAATCCTTAGGTAGTAAGCTTCGAATTACACAATATAACACATAACCTATATATATGCACGCATTTGTGTATGTGGTGACACCAGATTTAATAATCCTTAGGTAGTAAGCTTCGAATTACACAATATAACACATAACACTATATATGTTAATGAATTACTTATCATCTCAATGATACTTACAAAATTGCAAATCTTCATGTTTGGTTTCTTCAGTTGCAATTACTAATCAAATGGATTGTTGTTTGTCTACCCTGTGATGCATTAGAGTTCCAAGGTGCCCGTTGTTACAGTTACCGAGATTTTAAATTAGCAACAAACAATTTTAGTGAAGAGTATCTAATAGGAAAAGGAGGTTTTGGCAAAGTGTTCAAGGTAAGAAAAACTAAACTTTTAACATGCATACACAATGTCTGGATGTTTCTGGGGATTTTAATAATAGATCTAGAATCATATATGGGAAATTGTTCATTTATGGTTTCGCAGGCCATTATAGACGATGGGATTGTAGTGGCAGTCAAGAAACTTAATGTTGGGTGTAGAGCAAAAAAAGAATTTGAAAATGAGTTTAATCTTATCAGTAATGTTCGTCACCGCAATCTTATTCTACTACTCGGATGCTGTATTGATGGACCTGACCTACTCCTTGTTCTAGAATACATGCCCCAAGGAAGCCTAGACAAGTTCTTATGGGGTAAGCTAAGGATGCTGAAATATACATATAACTAGAAAAGGCAATTTGAATTCTAATAATTCAAAATAAAACTCACTTGTCAATAATAATCTATACTGTCATTTGATCAATGACACTCCTAACTTTCACTTACATTGCCAAATTCAAACTTACTCTTACCAATAAATAAATAAGAAATTTGTCTACCCTTAGTGAACAAATTATCCCAACCAAATGGTTGTAAATTGTAGATGATTGTAAATTGTTATTTATGATATTTTTGTTTGTCAAGACCCTTAATAATTCTTTTGTTTTAAGAATTAAAAGAAAAGAAGAGGTACTTTTTCTCATTAGAGAGACCTGAGATTATCGTTGCAATGAAAATGAATGTATAAGTATCATTGGTCATATTATTGGTACTGATTATAGCTAACTGGCCATAATTTGAGTTATTAAATAATTTTAATTAGAAAATAAACTTTGTGTTCCAAACATTTCATTTACAAGACATCATGTATAGGTGAAAAAAAGGGGAGTCTTAATTGGAAACAAAGGTATGACATTATCTTAGGTATTGCAAGAGGTCTTGCCCATTTACATGAAGAGTCTCACGTTAAAATCATTCATAGAGATATAAAGTCAAGCAACATTCTCCTTGATAATGATTTTCAACCGAAAATTGCGGATTTCGGGTTGGCTAGGCTCTTTCCTGAGGGTCAAACTCATGTTAACACCCGATTTGCTGGGACCATGTAAGTTCACCTTTATTGTGCACCCTTTATTATTGTCAATTTACTTTGTTAGGTGTTGATACATGTTTTGTTTGTCACATTCGTTACTCCGTAACGAATGTGTCACATTCGTCTTAATGTAAGTCCCATTCGTTAACTAAGATTAACGAATGGAACATAACGAATGTAGGCTATTCACTATCATTAAAGTATTAACGAATAAGCTTGTTTATTCGTTAAGTAAGTGTAACGAATGACTCATTCGTTAAGTCTATCTTAACGAATGAGGTCATCTCCTATAAATACCCACAGTAAGTTATTCTAATATAACAGTTCTTATTATTCCGTCATTCCTCTCGTTAGTCTGCCCGATTATCCTCTCAACACACATAGTACACACACTAACGTATTCCTAGCCTAATCGTATAACGAATCAACGTGAACATCGATGTCATCACAAGATCTAGATCCGTCTATGCTCTATCAAGTGGTATCAGATCCTGTGATCTGATCTTCGATGCTTCTCATTGTTTAAATCGTTTTATCCATCATATATTGGATTAAATTCATGATGAATTGAATCTAATTGAGGTTTAATTGATGCTGATAAAACAGAGTCTGATGTTTCATTGATAATTGAACTGTTCTAAGCAATTTGAACCAGTATTAAGGTATTAAGTAACTGAGTAATGGAGGTTTGAGATTGAATTGAGGTTGAATTGAGCTATTGTTAGTCCGGTTTGAATTCGGACTGGTTTGGTTAATACAGAGTGTGAAATTGATAGATTTGGTAGTGGTTTGAGATTACGGACGAGCATTGTAAGGTTCGAAATTGATTTACGAGTTGATTGATAGATATTTTAGGGATTTCAGACTAGTTTAGACAGAGATCTGAGTTTTTGAAAAGTTTGAAAATATGAGTTCTTATTCGTTAACTGATGAGTTCTCATTCGTTAACTGATGAGTTCTGATTCGTTAATCATGAACTGCTCACTCGTTGACTCACTCGCTAAAAGTCAAATAGCACATTCGTTAATTCACTCCTTTCGTTAAAATCACATTCGTTACATAAACCACATTCGCTTCAAAGCTCATTCGTTCACCCCATTCGCTATTCATTCTCCATTCGTGATACTCATTCACTTTATAGTTCATTCGTTAAACCTATTCGTCTTAACAGTATTCTCATTAACGAATATCCTTAACGAATATCCTTCGTGTCACATTCGTTACTGTTCCTCCATTCGTGTGAACAGTAACCATAAGTTTTCAGTTTTTACAAGTTTAGTCCTGTAAGTTTCAACAAATGTTATCATGGCTTCTCAGAACGCCTCGTTCTATGCTTTAGCTTCCCAAAATGCTCTAATGCAGCAAATGCTTACCATGGACAATGAAATTAGGAGCCGCAACAAGTGTCCAAAATTGCTGAAATTATCCGATTTTGCTCGGTGGGAACTGAGGTTTCATGCTCACTTGGGATCCGTTCATCCAAGTAGTGTACGTTATCTTGATGTTGTGTATGCTGCACCGTTGGTTGGAAGTGACAATATCGGCTGGACTTCTAAGGAATTCAAGAATTATGAAACTCAAGAGTTGAAAGATTTTAAGAGTGAGACTAAGGCTTATTCAACTCTCACTATGGCATTACCTGAACAAATATTTCATCAATACAGCACCATAAAGATTTGTGCATCATTATTCGATACCTTGAAAAGAAGAAGCCTGGGTAATACACTAGAGAGCAAGAAACGCTTGTGAAGTTTCAATTCAGAAACTTTACTTGATGAAGAATGAAACGGTTGAAGAGATGATAAATCGTTTTAGTCATCTAGTGGTTGAAATGGTTAGTGTTAACCTTGAGCCAATTGAGACTGACAAGATCGATACGTTGAAAAATGCATTGCCTTCGTCATATTCCACTTTTCTCTTTGTGTTGAAAGAAAACGGTTTCTTTCGTAACCCATAACTTACTGCAGTGCTGTTTATCAACAAAATGAGGAAAGAGAATTTGAGTTAAAGTGTCAAACATCATTGAAGGACAATCAAAACCAGAATACTTCAATTTATGGTGGAGCAATGCCAGCAAACACTTCTTCAAGTCAAAGTTCTGTTCCAATCACTGCTTTCTTCACTCAAGCTCAAGATGAGACTCCTAATGTAAACAACTCACCTAATGTATGCTTTATGGCATCAGGCGCAAAATCTGAGTCTACCACCAATGCTTCAAGTTCATTACCAAAAGTAAACCTTCAAGAAGCCGAACAACAGTTTGCTTTTGTATGTGCTTTCATGAAATCATACGAACAATTGGTGGGTAGCAAAATTGCCACTAGTGAGTTAACCGATGAAGATTATGATCAAATTGATCCTAATGATCTTGAATTGATGGATCTCAAATGGAATATGGCTATGATTGTTAGAAAGGTCAAGAAGTTCATGCAAAGAACAGGAAAAGACCTTCCAACTCTGAATAAACGAGTTGGTTTTGATAAATTGAAGGTTAAATGCTACAACTGTGGGGACTTTGTCATTTTGCCAAAGAATGTGACAAGCCAAGAAAAGAATATTCCGGTCCACGCAATATTGACAGATCACAAGGAAAGAATTCATCGGGTAACGATCAAAGCAAAAGGAGTTCTTCTGAAGGAGAGAAGAATAAGTTAAACAACAATCAAGCTCTTGTCGCTAACGAAGGGGTTGATTGGTCGCAAAAGTTGTTGGGGAATCAGACCAACCTTGCTGTATTTGAACAAGTTGATCAATTTGAAGATGTAAGTAGTGATCAAGTATCTGAAGAGAGCGATACATCAGACTCTGAAACTGATTCTTATCATATTTCGTTTGATAACTCATCAATGCAAGCCAAATCTGACACTTCAAATCCTGATCACATTGAATCTTATGCTTGCATGGCTAAGATCGACGAGGTATGTCCTAAACCTCAAGTTAATGTAATTGAATCCTCAACTGTTGTGTTAGAGTGTACTGAATGTGCTGAAATCAAATCCAAACTAGAAACAGCCTTAACTCAGAACACCTCTCTCACAAAAGAGCTTTTTATGATCAATGAGTGCTATAGACAGAAATCTAAATTGCTGGAACAATCGACTTTAAAAATCCAAAATCTGTTTGAAAGCAATCATGATCTAAAAGCTGAGGTTCAGTGTAAGATTATTGTGGTTGAACAACATTTTCAGGAGATTCTCAGACTCCGAACCTGCATTTATAAATTGGAAAATGAAATCCTGGAATTGAAAAATAAACTTGGAAAATTTCGAGATTCCTCGTTTTTGTTAAATGAAATAATTGAAGTAAACAATTCCCATAAGAAAAATTGGGAAAACAGGTTTAGGGTTTGTTGAGATTCCTTCTCCCTTTAAAGGAGATTACTGTAGCATTCCAGATATTAAACAACGTTCTGAAGTGCTTACAGTTGAACATGAAATTTTTGATCAAAACAAATCAACTCAAGAACCGATTCACATCAAAAGTAAATCCGTTTTTACCAAAAGTGAATTAGATGGTTCTGTTGAGGAGTTAGTTGAACAAGATGAGATTGTCAAAAACAAGAATATTCCTGCTGACAATTACATCTTATGTGAACCTGAAGAATTTGAACAGGCAGTCTACGGTTCAAAATCTTTGGGTGAAACTTCTAAAACTCCTAAGGTATCACCTAATGTATCTCAATCAGACAAACCTTCGGTGTCTGATGAGGAGTTGATGAGATTCATAAATCCTCAACCAAAATCTTCAAGCGGGAAGATATTTAAATTAAAAGGTCTTTCAAAGATTTTTTCGGATAAGGAAGTTCCTCTGAATCTTCTTAATCCAGAATTACTTGATAGTGTCTTTCAGGATGACACTTCAGATGCCACTAAACTTGAACAACAATTTAACAAATATAAATTCAAAAATGTTCAAGAAAAGGCAAAGAACACCACATTTAAACCCATAAAATTTGTCAAATCATCTGGGATGGAGAATTCATCTAATTCTACCAACCTAGAATTTTTCCAAAATAAAAAAGGATTTAAATCTGCTGGTACAAAGAAAGTGTCTTTTGAAGAATCCAAGACTAAGGCTCAACCCGTGCATGAAAGTCAACCAAGTGGTTCGCTACATAAGTCTTTAGATTCACGCTTATGTTTTAACTGTGGTGAACCGGGACATGTTTCTAAAAGATGTAGAGCAAAGGTTGATGAGATCAAAGTGTCATCAAAATGTAAGACTGAACTGAATGTAAAACCAAAAGAAAAACAAGTTGATGAGAGTGTTATAATGTATTCTAATATCAATCCAAGAAAAGTTGTTAGGATTGAATCATTTAATGTAACAAACAAATGTGTTGACCGTGCTTAACCAATTTGTTCAAACACTGATTCGGGAATTATACGTGACAGGTACTTAAAGAAGAAAAACAAGAAACCGGTCACCTATTCTCAAGTACCGAATACTAGTGTTAAGTTATCCTTTTCTCTGAAAGTATCAAAGGGAGAGTCCAAGACTGAGGTTTGGGCTGCCTTTTTGAACAAATCATTTACTTGTTTGTGCAGAGTTCATCCAGGTCCGGGTCTACTCACAAATTGATTTTGGATAGTGGATGTTCTAGGCATAATACTGGCAACCTAGATCTTCTGAATAATGTTAAGGATATTCAAGGAGGTTATGTTGCGTTTGCTGGTAACAATGGGGGAATGATTACAAAGGAGGGAAAAGTTTCAAACGGGAAAGTGACGTTTGAAAAAGTAAATTATTGTGAGAAGGTGGATCATAATTTGCTGAGTGTTTCTCAATGTGATAAAGAGTTTACCACCGTTTTCACAGACAAGGAATGTGTTATCCTTCAACCGGGATACACAATTCTTGAAGATATGGTTGTCATGAGATCATCTCGATCGAATGATATTTATGTACTGGATATGAGTTATGATGTAAATGTTTCACCCTCAAATACATGTTTCGTGTCTAAAGCTACCGAAAAGGAGTCTATCCTTTGGCATCGACGCATGGGACATATTCACATATGCAAGATGAATTTTCTTATTACAAATGAATTGGTGGATGGTGTATCCCTTAAGAATTTCAAGATCAATGATAATTGCGTGCGTGCAAGAAGGGGAAACAAAAGAAGAAATCAGATCCAAGCAAGTCACTCAACACGATTGTTACACCACTGGAACGACTTCACATGGATCTCTTCGGTCCAGTGAATCATGCTAGTATTGCTGGAGACTTATACTGCTTGGTGGTGACTGATGATTTCTCACGTTACTCATGGGTGTTATTTATGAGATCGAAATATCAAACACCTATCTTAATTCAGAATCTGATTATGAAGATCGAATCACTTTACAAACTGAAAGTGAGACGAATTCGTAGTGACAACGGAACTGAATTTAAGAATAATGTATTGGATTTATTCTGCATACAGAAAGGAATTCATCGGGAATTTAGTGCGCCTTATGTTCCTCAACAGAATGGTGTATCTGAAAGAAAGAATCGTACGTTGATTGAAGCTGGGAGAACGATGCTTGCTGATTCAAAGCTACCCGTTCAATTCTGGAACGAAGCGGTGAACACAACATGTTATACTCTGAATCGCGTACTAACAGTAAAGAAGTTCAAGAAGACAAGTTACGAGCTTCTGAACAATCGTAAACCGAACTTAAAGTATTTGGAACCATTCGGGTGTCCGTGTACTGTTTTGAAGAGAGATGCTGGAAAGTTTGATGAAAAAGCGTTTGAGGGTTATTTTTTGGGACCTAAGAAACGAATCTTCAATATCTCTTCGGGTTGTGTGGAAGAATGGTATCACGTTGATTGCCAAATTTATACTACTCCGCCAACAGGTACAGGTCCCGACTGGATGTTCGATTACGACGGCTAATTTAATTCGTTTACGTCAGTGGTTGAAGAAGTACATGAAGATCTCATTAGATCTTATTTGGAAGAACAATGTCTTCGGATTCCAAGGTCTTCTTCGTTTGATGTAAATGACTCTCCTAATATATCAGAAACATCGAATGAAGTTTCTGAATCTTCCGATGATGCTGATTTTGTGGATTTATCGTCAGTTCTTTTGGATGACGCTCCAGAGACAAACGAGCCTATTCTAATTGTTGATGAATCACCGACTGTCTCTTTAGACACAGCGGAGGAAAATATCACCAATTTGGGTGATAACGTATCTGTCCCTGCTAATCCTTCCTTAAGGATTCATTCGAATCATCCACAGGAACAGATAATTGGTGATGTGAACGATGGGGTTCGTACAAGACACCAATTAGCTAATATATGTGATGATCAAGTTGATAGTAATGTATCTCCTACTGAGGATTCGATATTTTGTGCTTATGCGGATTTGCACTCTTCAGGTATCCTCAGTATTGCACAATACACCTGCTTCCTATCACAGATAGAACCGACAAGTGTCTCGATGGCACTCAAGGAACCGTCTTGGGTTGAAGCAATGTAGGAGGAGCTGCAACAGTTTGTTTGACTGGGTGTATGGGATTTAATTGATAAACCCGACCGTGTGAAAAAGGCTATTCCGACCAAATGGGTTTTTAAGTGCAAAAAGGACGATCATGGGGTAATCGTGAGAAACAAGGCACGATTGGTCGTTCTTGGTTACAATCAATAAGAAGGCATCAATTACACTGAAGTATATGCTCCGGTTGCACGAATGGAAGCTATACGTATCTTTCTTGCCTATGCAGCATATAAAAACTTTAAGGTTTATCAAATGGACGTGAAATCGGCGTTTTTGAACGGAGCTATTCATGAGGAAGTGTATGTGAAGCAGCCTCCCGGTTTCGAGGATCTAGACTTTCTAGAGCGTGTTTACCGATTAAACAAGGCTCTTTATGGTTTACACCAGGCTCCGAGAGCCTGGTACATCACGTTGGCTAACCATCTGATAGAAAGTGGTTTCACGAGAGGGACTGTGGATTGTACGTTATTTTTATAAGAACGTGGGTGATGATTTGCTCCTCGTCCGAATCTATGTGGACGACATCATTTTTGGTTCGACGAACGATAGCTTGTGTAAAGATTTTGAAAAGACGATGCAAACCAAATTCGAGATGAGCTCGATGGGAGAGATGAACTTTTTCTTAGGATTGCAAGTTCACCAGTCTGATTCTGGGATCTTTATCCATCAGACAAAATATGTGAACGATGTCTTGAGCCGATTCAAGATATCCGACGGCAACATTCCTTCGACACCTCTTCCTGTGGGTCACAATTTATCACCGGATGAATTGGAGGATACCGTAGATCCAACCCTGTATCGAGCTATGATCGGATCTCTCATGTATTTGACTGCATCGCGACCTGATATTATGTTTGCTGTTTGTTTATGTGCTAGGTACCAATCGAGTCCCCGAGTGACTCACATGGCGGCAGTAAAGCGCATCTTACATTATCTAAGGGGAAATCCAGACATCGGGTTATGGTACCCCAAAGACGATAAGTTCGATCTCACCGCTTTTACTGATTTGGACTACAGAGGACGCAAAATCAACTTCAAGTCTACAACAGCGGGATGTCAATTCTTAGGAAACCGGCTTATTTCCTGGAAGTGTAAGAAGCAGACAACGGTCTCAACTTCAACAGCCGAAGCGGAGTATGTGGCGGCCTCAAGTTGCTGCTCACAGGTTCTCTGGATCCAGCAACACTTGCGGGATTACGGTTTGAAGTTTCTTACGACTCCCATTTATATTAATAATTCTGTTGCAATTTCAATCACCAAAAATCCGGCTCACCATTCGAAAACCAAACACATTGAAATCCGTTATCACTTTATACGTGATTTTTTGAAAAGAAATTAATATTAATTGATAAAATTCACACGGATTTTCAAAAGGCTGACAAAACACGTTTTCAATATCTGCTGGGTATAAATGGTTTAAAAACTTTAAAAGATATTCAAAAGCTTGGTTAAATCATTTTATTTCTTGTTTTATTTCAATTTTTTGTCATTTTTAGGGGGAGAAAATATAAAATCCAAAAAATATTGTGTTTTCAGTTTGTACAGAGAAACTTAAAAACTCCAAAAACATTCAAATATTGAAAAATTTCAAAAACATTGAAAAATGCTCCTCAAAATGAGTTTTGAAGCAAAAAAGGGAAAATGATAGTACATTGACGGGATTGATCTAGTACATGAACAAACTAGATTAAAAATTACCGTAAGGCTAGCAATATGATATGCAAAGATAGACCTGACAGACTATATAGGAACTGATAAGATACAAAGATAATAAATGCCGAACCTAGTGGAATTACATCTTGAAAGATTGATACTATATCTGATTTAAAGAAAAGTCAAAATGATTGCTGTGTGTGCATGCTTTAATTTTTGAAGAAAATTCTGCTTTGTTTTTATTTTATTTTGCTAAGAAATTCAACTTTATTTTTCTTTATTTTTATTCAAATATTAGATCCTCTCTTGTGCGATAAGATTATCCGACCTGAGGGTTAATATTTGAGTATTCTGCTTTATTTTCTTGGTGTTTCGTACAAGCCTTGGACCTTCTCCGCGTATACTATAAGCACAAATGTGTGAAAGTTATGTATCGAACTAGGGGTTAAGACCTGTACAACTTCAACTTATTTTTATCTTTTTATTTTGTTGAAATGGAACCTTATCTGTGTGTAGTAATACTGATCTTAAGGGAAAATTTTGACGGTCTGCTTTATTTTCCTTTTATTATTTTTGCATGAGTCACAGTTAATCAAAATTTGAAAAAATCAAAGAAAAACGTACATGTGAAATTCACTGTATAAGAGATAGAAATGTTATATCTGATTGATGGGGTCCACATAAGGTTTCGTGCCTAATTGAACCAAATTAAAGTATATCGTAAAGTTTCCGACAAGTCTGTGAAAGTTTAAGTGCACAATTATATCTGCAATCATCGTTGGGTTACGAGTATAATAATCATCGAAATTGAAGTGCTACTTTGTGACCTTTTCGTCAATATGATTCCCTTCTCAACTCACAAAAAATGTACTACTTTGATAGTTTAGACGTTTACTATTTTTGTTTGTTCATTGAAAATCTTCGAAAATCCAAAAAGATTTTTCTTTCTTTTTCACTTCTGCTTTAGTTTCGATTTACCAAGTTAACGAATAATTCAAAAAAAAAAAGAGATTGATCCCCAAAATTTTAAGTTAATCGTGCTTAATGTATTTACAACTGGTATCAGTTGTGATTTAACGTAAAAATCCGTTTAATTTAAACATTCTTGATCCTTGGTTGATCGGGTATAGTTAATGTATTCAATCAAATCCTAATTGGATGTGATTGATTATTTTATTATTTGTTTAAAACTCTAATTGGTTTTAATATTATTTAATTCCTTAATGAGATTTTTGTCTCATTCGCTAAGGAAAAATGGTGATTCATTAATTGGTTTAACGAATGTAAAGTCTTTCTTTATTTAAAGATTAACGAATGAGATTTCTCATTCGTTATAATGACATTCGCTTCCGTTGTGCATAATGAATGGAAGACATTCGTGTGACCATTATCGAATGGAATGATTTTAATGTATCATTTGTTAAGATTTTAACAAATGACACTTACATTTGTCAGAAATGTTAACGAATAACGTATATTCGTTAAAGTTTAACGAATGAATCCTTATTCATCTAAAAGGATTGACGAATCAGGATTAATAAGTTAACGAATGAGGCCATTCGTTAGTTCAAAATTTGAACGAATGACCTCGGGTTGTGAAATCTGGGGGTTTATAATCCCAAGGACAGACGAATGGTTTCTCATTCGCCTGTTCCTATTCCTTCATCTTCCTAAAAGAACTCTTGCAAAATTTTTTCAAAATCCTATACCTGTTTATTTGCTCAATTGACTCATATTTCCGCATTATACAGGTATTGACGATGATGATGATATAATTTGTATGATGTTTCATCGGCTGTTAAGGGTTTAAGGAATTGATTGATATCTGCATGCTTATCGAACAGTTATCAGTGATTACTCCATATAATCGAATCGATTAGCAAGAAGATTATATACATTAGTGCATAATAACGACTATTGATCTTCTTTGATAGGATTAATTGATAAACTTCATAAGTGTGTTAACAGATTAGACGATGTTTTTCATCGCTTTTGACTTCTTTAAGTTAAAATCATGTAAATAATTGACTCTAGATTGTCAACATGATATTTAAGATAGATTCGTTAAGTGTTAACGAATGCTCACAAGATTTGTTAACGAATGAATATAACGAATGATAATAACGAGTTAGTTTGATTCGTTAAAGATTCAATCTTTGATTCGTATGACATAAGTTAACGAATAGGTTTCTTTCGTTATTTGTAACGAATGTAAACTTTTAATGTATAACGAATGTCTTATTCGTTTTAAATCACTTAACGAATGAGATAGCCATTCGTTATTCAGAATTTAGTATTTAGATATTATTCTAATGTGTGATATTGTTTTTTAAAACAGAAATGGCTGACGAAAACGTTCAGAATCCTGCTCCCGAGCAAGCTCCAGTGTTATTGTCATGGAATGATAGTCATAATATCTGTGCCTATCTTGAGCCAAAATTTGATGATACACCTATCTTTGGAGGAATGATCAGCTTCTTGACTCATTCGAGAATTTACAAAGCTATATCTACTCATACGGTAGTTTATTAGAAGATTATACGTGCTTTCTGGGATACAGCTAGATTGAATGAAGCTGAGAATCAGATAGAGGCTGTTATTCAAGACAAACGAGTAGTGATCGATGTTGGAGTGATTCGAGACTCGTTGGGCTTTATTGATACTATTGACGATCGATGTGAATTCGATAAGGAGTTGATTAGAGGGTTATTCAGCCGGGTAAAGTATAATGGCGATTTGGGTAGATCTATGTACAACAAGGCAAACTTGTGTGAACAATACATGTACTTGCTGCATGTGTTGATACATTGTCTCGGAGGTCGTAAATGTGGATTTGATGAATGCCGATCTATGCTTCAATCTGCTTTCGTTGCCTTAGTGTTAAATAAACCATTCAATTTCTCTGAATTGGTTTATTATCACCTGAAGGAAAATTTGATGAGCCGCCATAAGTTTCTAATGTATCCAAGATTTCTACAGATGATAATCAATGACCTACAGCCTTACTTGATTAAAGATCAAGATGATGTTATGAAGCTGAAGCACATGGATGACGAGACAATGAGACATTTGAGATCGTATAGAGGTCAAAGTCTTGTAGATCGACCAAAGTTCAAAAGTTTGATTGGTCATTTGGTGAATATTGATTATGTTGCACTGCCTAATGATCGTTGGATTCATGATGACTCCAACTCAGAACGTGAAGGTGGTGATGGTGGAAATGGTGGAGATGATGGTGGTCCAGGACCACAAGCTGAGTTAAGTTATGAGCAGAAAAGTAAACGTAAAGGGAAATAATTGATGGTGGAAAAGAGTGATAAAGTAACGATGCAACAGGTTAGACGTGGTTCAGGGATTGAGATTCCTAGTCAACCGTTTGTTCGTTCGACTCCTCTTGTATCTGTTTCAGATCCTATTTCCACATCTCCTATGCCTCAACAGATTCCAAGGTCACCGACTCCGGTTCATATGCCAGTGTCTCTGGTACCTTCGTCTATGACCTTGATTACTACTGCACGACCAGATCCTGTTTTTGGTGACATTCTATAGACTGTGTTGGCATGTATGCCTTCACCGCAGCCTACTACTCCCGTGACTCCTGTTACACCTACACAGTTGCCGAGACCTGAGCACTCATTTTTGACATTTACTCGCCCTCAAGGTCCGTTGCAACCAGTTCATCCTAACTTCTTTGGTTTGAATCTTCAAACTCAATGGTTTCATATGATGAAACTGTTGCACCTACAACAGACTCAAATGCAAGCTGACAGAGCTGCCCATGAGCTAGCGCAAAGGAATTTGTTGCGACATATTCAGTTCACTCAACTCGAAAACAGGGAACTTGGAGCCCTTGTTGCTGCTCAGGAGGAGAGATTGGACAAACAGGATGAGATCATTCTTCAGTTGACCTGTAAAGATGATGAGTTGAAGAAATTAAAGAACGATGAAGATGATCAGGATGGAACAGGTGGTGGGGTAGATCAGCAACCGGGCGGCAGTTCTGCACCGTCGGCAGGTAATAAGACTGATTCGAGTGCTGGTAGTGGGTCTGGAGATAGTCAGTTGCAGATTGTGCCATACAAGGATTACACGAGAGCTAAACCAATAGATGTCATTCCAGCAAATATGATTTTATTTGTGGGGATGAACAGAGTAGTGTATAGTATGGTGAACGCGGATGAGATCGAAGAAGGTGAATTTGTTGATCATTCATTAACAAAAGAACAAATTGCCTTGCTTCTGGATCTAAATGAAGATGAGGTGGATGTGTTGGGTAAGAGTGTGGACGTGGATATTGAAATAGAGGAAAGTACTAATACAGGCATTCCACACGGGAATGTGCCTGACTTTGATGAGGTAGAGGTCGAAGACGTTACTGCTGAGGAGTACCCTGAGCTCTACACCGACAATGACAACAACGACTTAGGTATTCCGTTTTTCACTACTGAGCATTTTGATTCAGCAGAACGTCGATTGCGTGAAGAGATTGAGAAGTGGAACAAAGCTGCTGAAACAAGTCACCTCACAGCGAAAGAAAGAAAACAGAAGCGTGCTTTGGAGGGTATGTTCGAGCATGATATGCAAAGAATGAACAAGATGATCGAAGCCTTTAGATATCATGAGAAAGAGGAAGTAAAATTGGCCAAGGCTCGAGCATCAGCATACCAGATGAAGAAGTACAAGCCTGTAAAAGATGTGAAAGGTGATTGGTGGCTTGACAGTTTGATTCGGAACTTAAAGTATACATCGTGAAGTGGGAACATTGTATTTATTACTTCAAGCGCCCACACGATATCTTATCTATGCCTAGATGGGATGTGAGAACACTAGCCAACAGACCGTTCGTGAATCGTGAAAACGATCAGTGGGCTGGGTGGTTCTATAAGCAGTTATTACATGAAACCCGTTTCGGTTTCAAGTTCTTCAAGCCACAGGTGCCGACTCACAAGTATATTGATGAGATTGATACACGCACAGGCTGGAGAAAGATGATATTGCAAGTGAAGCTGCCAAAGACGATGAAGAGGGCTCCACTGAAGATCTTTCATTAGAGTCCATTCACCTCGTTTAATTATTGGTACTACGACAATCATACAGGTGAAACGGTTATTGTATTTGGTCATGGTTTAAACACGAAGACGATACGTGTGACTGATCCGGTGTGGCTGGTTAACTTATCTGAGGCTGACAATGATGCGTTATTTACAAGTCAGATTAGGTTTGCTAACGTATATGACTACGAGCTTGCTATGCAGTTTCAGAAGGTCGTTCGAGTCTGTTACGCATACAAGATTCATAGTTGTGTGGACTGGAAGACCAAGATGTTCCAGAGATGAAAGATAAAGAGCTCGAGATGAGGGGGAGTTTGTTGATACATGTTTTGTCCGTCTCGGTCTTTATTGATAGATAATGTAATAGTTTAGGGGTTATTAATGTAAATATGCCTAAGTGTAAGGCACATTCGTTACTCCGTAACGAATGTGTCACATTCGTCTTAATGTAAATCCCATTCGTTAACCAAGATTAATGAATGGAACATAACGAATGTAGGCTATTCGCTATCATTAAAGTATTAACGAATAAGCTTATTTATTCGTTAAGTAAGTGCAACGAATGACTCATTCGTTAAGTCTATCTTAACGAATGAGGTCATCTCCTATAAATACCCCCTGTAAGTTATTCTAATGTGACAGTTCTTATTATTCCATCATTCCTCTCGTTACTCTGCCCGATTATCCTCTCAACACACACAGTACACTCACTAACGTATTCCTAGCCTAATCGTATAATGAATCAACGTGAACATCGATGTCATCACAAGATCCAGATCCGTCTATGCTCTATCATTAGGTATTTTGTTATAATATAAAGAAAATTTACATTTTTGATAACTCAAACTATAACCTTTTAACCAAGAATTATGTTGGCAATGTGTCTGGTTACACTTTTAACTTTCACTTTTACAAGACAGTTAACTGCCTATTAATACTAATACATAGTGCTTGAAAACTGCATAAACATGCTCTTGCAACTTGCACAAGTTGAAACACCCTCTTCCTATATATATAACTTATTATTCTTATCATATCTAGTATAACAACTTGGCATACGAGTTGTTTATCTTAACTATAACAAAATTACTTAAGGTTTAAAAACTTTAGCAACAGTAAATACCAAGGGTAAGACTTTGACATACAAGTTGTTGATATAGTATAATAGCTTTAATAGAAGTAAATACCAAGTGTCAATGTTTGATTCCTTTAATACAAAAACAGTTAGTGCCTTTTGAATTCCAACAACACTAATGTTTTTTGTTTGTTGGTTATCATAAAGCTGCTCTAAAACTAACTTGATTTCAAGATGTACTAATCAAAAAGACTTCGAATAACTAAATATAACAAAATTTCTTAGTAATAGCTAATGTATGTTCACATGACTAGTTGATTGTTCATTAGGAGCAGACGTAGTTACTTTTTGTTTGAGTAGAATTGTCATTGGCAACAAAAGTGAAAATTGAGAATGTCGTTGGTCACATTGTTGAATGAATTATTATATACAAAGAGGCCATAGTTTGGATTACTGATATCCAATTTGTCTAATATAACTCACAATAACTACATTTTAGGGGATACACTTCACCCGAATATGCAACTTGTGGACACTTGTCTGAGAAAGTAGACACTTACAGCTTTGGTATCGTAGCCCTTGAAGTAATTAGTGGTAAGAGTTGTAGTGATGTCAACTACAGCGGACCCAGAATGGAATACCTCCTGGACCAAGTAATATACACCATTCTCATTCATTCTCTCTCTTTTATCCGAATTATCCAAAATATATATTTTAAAATTTTATATAATATATATTAATCAGAAATTTTGGATTTTTGGGATAAATTTCAGATATCAAAAATTATTTTTCTAAAAAATATTAAATAATAAATTGTTTTGTTCCAGATTTGGATATTTGAAACGCTTGATATCCGAATTTTAAGACCCCTACTTACTAAAAGCAATTATATTTAAATGAGTGTAACACTAGTTTTTCTTTCTGAAAATCGTAAAAGTTAAATCCTTTATAGCTTATCTATGTCATAGGACTCTAGTAAACATATTGGTATTCTTGAATATAAAGTCGAGTTAGTATAAAGGAGCATATGTTGGCTTGACATTTGTTGCTATTTTTTTCTGACTTTCTATTTTTTCAAACAACATCTTGGTTGTAGGCATGGCAGTTGTACGAGAAACGGATACATATCAAGTTGATTGACGAAGCTATAGATCCAAATGAATATGAAAAAGAAAATATGATGAATATTATAGAGATTGCTCTAATGTGTACTCAGTCACCTGCTTCTTTAAGGCCATCCATGTCTGAAATTTACTTAATGTTAACTACTGAGCTAAAATTGGAGCAAAGACAGATGTTCAAGCCTACTCTAATTGACGCAAATAGAAGAATTCACATAGGCGGAAATTGAGAATGCAATACTTTATGTTTTCTTTGCTCGATTGTAATTGAAGCAAATATGGTTTGGAAGAATCAAGTATAATAGTGAATCCAAAAATTTAATGTGTTTTATTATAAGAAATCAAAATACAAGTTTTTACTACTGAAAATTCATTTTTTTTAAATAGGGTTATTTAAGGTGGTGTTTATATAGTATATCATGTTACAAATTTAGTGCATGAAATGTAAAAATCAACCAAATATAAATATAAAAGACAATTTTCTAGTTTTTCAACAACGCCCAACCCAAGCCTATGGGTGTGTTCGAGATTGCATATTTTAACCTTCTTAGAACTTATTACCTTTTCTAGATAGTTATTAAGTTGATAAGTTATTTGGCAAACATATAAGCATTTTTTGTTTTAACATATGAAATAGTGTAAATAAATTGATTTTGATAAATTAATGAATGATTATGACTTGTTAACTTATTATTATTATTATTATTATTATTATTGGTAATTACCCATTATACTCCTCAAATCCTCAAAACCCAACCACCTTTTAAAAGAGAATGACCTTTTTGGTCATTTAGTTTTCCCCACCATATACAGGGGCGGACCTACTATGGTTGTACAGGGGTCGGCCAGCCCCTGTGAGAAAATTTTATTTAGTGTTATATATGTGTTAAAATTTTTACCGACCCTTGTGAAATTTTGACTCCAACTCCTGCGAAACTGGTGAGAATATAAGATGAAAAGAAAAGATTGAACTTGAACTTTTGGAAAATTTTCGGTGACCGGTTAAAGACAACGGAGGTAACGGGTAAGAGTGAAAGTCAAGAGGTAGAAGAAGATATGGCTATTAAAAAGTGATAATTAATCGTGTCAGGTACATTTATTGTAGGGTTCTGCTAGGGACACCCCCACACCCCACCAACACGCCCCGTATAGCTCTATACGGCATATTGGTTGGTTTTTCTAGAAAAAACCACCAAATTTGTCTTGTTATGTTTTTTTGTCTGAAGATCAGAAGGGGCGTATAGCCCTATACGCCGTCTCTGATATATATATTTTTTAATTTATTATTTGTTATTATTATTATTATTATTACTGTTATAATTTCGATGAGGGTGCTGTAACATCTCGGATTTTTCGTATTTGTATTAGTTTAAGTTTAAACCGATTCGGGATCGTAATTCGGATCTTTCGAACTATTTAAAACTTGTATTTATTGGTATTTAACTTGGTTTAACTTATTTTATAATTTCATAACTTTCAATTATGCTAAATGTCCCTTAGAAACATTCAAAATGGCTTAAAAAGAATAAAAATCGCATTTTCGGGAACTACAGGCTAAAGTCAACATCTTTGACTAGTCAATTTCTCATGCTTTTGGTCGGAACCAACTTTCGGTCTAGAAGACTTTTATTTTTGTAACAAAATTGTAAGGCTACTGACCGAAACCCGACTTCCGACTCGCTGTTCAGTACCAGCTCGCTTGAACGTTTAATTTAACATAACCGGAGTTCTAAACATCCGTTTGGATCGATTCCAGCGGCATTTTAGAACCTGAAACTTTGAGATGATAATATAAGTAAAACGAACTTAATGCCGCTGGAATCGGTCCAAACGTATCTTTAGAACCCCGGTTATGTTAATAACAACAATAAATAATAATAAAATAATAATAACAATAACAATAATAATAATAAATTAAAAAAATAAATATCAGAGACGGCGTATAGGGCTATACGCCCCTTCTGATCTTTAGACAAAAAAACATAATAAGACAAAATTGGTGGTTTTTTCTAGAAAAACCAACCAATACAGCCCCGTATAAAAGCTATACGGGGCGTATTGGTTGGTTTTTTTTGCAAAATGGATTGTGGCTGTAGAAAACCCTTATTTTATCTATAGCAATTAATATATATTAAACAAACTTCTCGTTTTCCGTGGTTTATTTCCTTATTATTTATTTGTTTTTCTAGTGATGCACAGATGCTGTATTATATTAATCTTAATTAATTTATTTTAATGTTTACTTTTATGCTAGATGATTATTTGAACCATCTCAAACCAAAAAATTAACGTTACTACAATTGTAAATTTCTGATCTCAATGAAAAAATAAATTGGCCATGAAATTTAACAACAATAGTCGTATTTGTTCAATATTTGTCTATAGACATCTAACTCTAAAAAAATTTCGGCGATGAAGCACTTGCAATCCGATTTGCGTAATTAAATGGGTGATGAGAATTTAAATAATAGTTGTATATGTTTCATTAAGAAAGATTTGCTTAGGAATGTCAAGTTAGGTGATGTTATGGTTATATTTCAAAAACTGAAAATCCGGAGAGAACAATTTATATTTTAGTTATGCACTTTTTAATTATGTTTCCCGTATTTTTTTTGTTATATAATATTTTGTTTGATTATCCTTTTCTTTTATATTACCCCACTTGATTTGATTCATCAGGAACGAACGAATCGAACTGAAAAAAACATTATATACAATTTAACCCGACCCGAATGACTGAACCGGTTCGAAAAAAGTTAAATACCAATAGTCAACTAAATACCAACCCAAAAAATTTTCGACCCCTGTGAAAAAATTATTCTGGGTCCGCCACTGACCATATAAGCTAATTCAAACACTTTTTTAAAAACTCATTTTATAAAAGTCATAAGTTAATAAGTCCTTTTTGACACAAAAAAAAAGCCCTTGTTGGAATTAAATAAGCAATCCCAAACACACCTTATGTGATGGTAAGCCGTTTGACCTAGTCGTTGAGAATGTTTAGCAAAACATGCCCAAGCCCAAATGAATCAAATGGGTTATTTCTTTCATCTGAGAGCATCTCCCATCGTTGCCATCATTTCCTTTCTTCTCAATTGTCGACTTCATTCGCCTCATTTGAGTCTTCTTCTCTTCCACTTAAGCCGTTGTATGGTGGAGCCACTGTTGTATATCGGTGACACTGGTGTGAGGGTCATGGGACTCATGGCGAATGCCTTTGGTGGCAGCGACACTATTTATAGTTCAGTAGCGGTCGCTATGGATATAGGGTTTTGTGGTGAGCGGCGCTAGGGTTAAGTGGCGCAATGAAGTAGTTTTAGTACGTGAGGGCAGAGTTGACAATGATATGTGTTGTATTCAATGCTGAAGGCGGTGATAAATGGTGTTGTTATGAAGGTAAGGATCGCAATGATGGTTGCATTGTTATATATAAAAATATTAATTGAGTTAACTGTGAGGTTTTATTTTAAAAGAAATTCACCATAATTAAACTCTCACAATGACAAGTGTACCGGTCATGAAATTGTAAAGTCGAATGTTCGGATATCGAATTTGTAGACACTAAAGACGGTTCTCGATACTGAACCTCTATTGAGTCTCGGCTAAAAACAACTTTTGATCGTTTTTGTGTTAAAACTAAGAATCAAAATAAATATTAAATGACTAAAAATATTAAAACACTAAAAAAAACTAAGAAACCACAAGAACATAATTTTGGGTTTTAAAACAAACTACTAAGAGAGGAAAACAATCAAGGGAAAAAAGGTGCTTGTAGGTGATGAAACTAATTTGCACCTGGTTTGCTGCCACCAAGACATTTTGTAACATTCCAGAAAATCCCATATTTATTTTAGGCTAAAAATGTCAAATTTGAAAGATGAGTGATTAAAAATATTCTCAAGAAAAGTAAAGGGAAAAATGAGATAAGAAAAATAAGACATTTCATTTTAAGAAAATAAAAAAATTCCATCCCATATGGAAAGAAGGAAGAAAATGAAAGCATTCCACATGGGTATAAATAAGAAAGAAAACTTTCATCCCACATGTAAAGAGGAATGAAAATGGAAGCTCTTTATAAGAAGAGAGTTTCCATAGTAATATTCTTATGTGGCTAACCACTATCCATAGTCCTAGCGGAGGGTGCGAAGCACCCGACGCGTATGGGCATGGGCTCAGGCACGGGCACGCGCACGGGCTCGGACGATGGGCATAATGTGGCGTTTTGATGGCTCACTTTGCATTTCGCACGTTCGCATCGTCGCATAAGGGACGCTTTAGTGTTTTTGGATAATACAAGGACTAAAAGTGAAACTTGAAATTTGATCGTTGCACTATGTGAAGTACCAACTTGCGATTCCTTCGCACTGCGCGAAGTAATAGATATGCATGTGTGACACGTGGCGACACATGGCAAGCCGTCTGATGACTCAGCAAAGTATTAGCGGTTCGCGTGACGGAATGGCTAGACTGTTTGTCCTTCGTGCTATGCGAAGGAACCCAAAATCAAGTATAAATAGGAGGGTTAACGGCTTGTCCAATTCACACGAACCACACACCATTTTCACACACGTGTAGTCTCGGGAAGCGTGCCGACCTCTTAAAACATGCCAAGCTCCGAAGTTTTGATAGTCTAAGTTCTAGAACGTGATAGAGAGTAGAAGTGCTACTAGATCACTCTTAGATATAACTCCAAATACCTGTGTGAGGTAGGGGTTCCACTTAAGTATTATTTTATTAATACTATAATGGGTTAGACCATAGTTAGTAGTATAGCCCGAACCATGATTACAGAAGCAAATGTTATAGACAAATTATTAGTTTCTTCATATTAAGAAACGTAAGCATTCACACACACATAGTAAAGTTAAAATAATATTTCTTTATGGTTAAGAAATATAATATTCACATGTAATAGGGTATAGTAATGTTTCTTCTTCAAGAAGAAAGCCAATATAGATGTTTCGTTTTGAAGAAGAAACATAGCATATAATTGATGAATAAACAAAGGGACTAAAAGTCCAAATGTTTTATATAAACAAATGATCTGTCAAGGTTAAAGCTATACAAAACAGATTACGGGTCTGAAGCTAGATCGTTGATCTAGATATTTATACAAAGGTTATTCTCGTACTATAGGTCCGAGATAACAATCAATCAATCAACAATCAGAAATTATAAACAGGAATCAGTGTCAGAAACTAATTACAATAAAAAAGGTGAATACACCTTAAAGTTTTACAAACTCTTTTAGAGTCACACTGTTTGCATAGGATCTATGAATCGTTAAAACCTTGTGTTACAATAATAAGAAACAGGCATACTTATATTAATAGTATACATGTGTCTACATCCATTCATACATGGTGACTCAGAGTTCCCCGAGGCCGTGCATATCATCAAACATGCCTTGGAAATTTACGGGACTTTTCAGAGAAATGATATTGCGTATATCTTTTAGTTTTATATGTACTTAGGGTAATTTTATCTCATTGAGTTGAGTGCATAATGAGTTGTCAAAAAGGTATTATTGTTGATTACACAATGGTATTGAAAAGATTTTACAACAGAGTTAGCGTCATTCACCGGCTGTGTGTTGACGTATTTTCCCCCACATTTCAAGGAAACTGAAAAGATTAGAACAGACAAGCAAGGCAGACTAGAAGATTGAAGATATAGTTATTAGATGTTATCTGATGGCTCAGATATTTTATTCAGTATATTATAAAGAATCATAGTTTCAAAAGACAGGTATTTGAAATATTAAATGGGTATTCAAATCCCGAGTTTTCAATACAATAATATTTTATTTAAACTTCCGCCTATATTTTATCATTTAATATAAAACGGGTAATTCTAACTAGACATTTTAATAAAAGAATATTTTATTTTAACGACTTCGGCTAAAACAAAACCGCAACTCTGATATATTTACAAAACATATACCAACTAATGGGTGTTACAGCTAGGCCCTAAGTCGAGGTGTGACAGGTTGGTATAAGAGCCATCGGTCTTAGCGAATTAGGTATTGAGTATACCTAGGCTTTGATTAGAATTAAGTTTATGATAAAAGCATTTGTATTCAATTGAGAAGATCAACATATACAATCACTAAATGATTAACCATGCTACAGATAAGATTCAATCGTATTATACAAATATTGATTCCAGCAAAAGAGATACTTGATTAAAAGTATCTAAAATACAATCACTGAAAAATAAAATTTGTTACGGATAAGATATGAACACAATCCTATTCACATTCTAACATCGCACAAATGTCTGATAATCAATCTAGCCGAGGATCATTCCAACCTCCGTTAGGTAAAGGAAAAGTATGTATAGGGACAACTTTACTTCCAATCCCTGTATCCAGTGATGAAGATTCGTATCAGACAACAACAGAGGGAGATTCAGATTCCTTCGTACTAACATCCTATTAGCTCAGATCATTCCAAAGCAGAATATGCAAGGAGTAGGATCAAGTAGATCCAAGAAACCAACAATGCCAAAGGGAAAAGAAGTAATGACCGATCCGAAAGAAAATCCTCAGGAACAGGAATATTTTAATTTTCCAATAAATCAAGATCCTTACTTTGCTCACCCTTAAGATGAACGCTTGATCATGGAATATAATTCCTTAGAAGAGATGTACCACATCATAGATGATTCAACTTGTTATAGAATCGATGTTACCAAAGTAGCTGAAGCAATGCTCCAGAAAGAAATAGAGATGGAAGAAAAGGAGAAAAATGAGAATACCAAGAAGTACAGTAAAATCATGAAATTGATTGTTCGCCTGAAGAAATAAACAATAAGAGCCGTAGTAGTTGTAAACAAGTGTAAGTTGAAGTGAGGACGAATACTCACTCAAAGATAACTAAATACAACTAAATAGCTAGCAGTAAGTGGATGTCGAACACAGAGAGTTTGTGGAATATGTGTTAATCAAGTAGCTTAGCAATTAAACTAATATAAAAGTAAATGACAAAAAATAATCTTCAAGTTGATTTTTGATAGAATTTTATGAACTAAAATAAACTAGCAAATAAGTTGTAAACAATCGATTAAGCAAGTATTTATTACAAACCATAATAAGAAATAAAATAATCAAAGAAAGAAATGAAGAAATAAGAAAGAAAAGAGAAGAAATAAAAAGGAAGAATGGAAAATGTAAAGGAAAAATTCCATCCCACATTGGTGGAGGAAAGAAAATGGAAGGCTTCCACCATTGTATAAATAAGATTTCTAACTCTTGTCCCACATCGCTAGATTACAAAACTTGTAAGATCTTTATAAGGAAGAGAGTTCATCTGATAATATTCTTATGTGACAAATCACACCCAGTAGTTGTAGCGGAGGGTGCGAAGCACCCGACGCGCACCCGTACGGGCACGGGCGAAGGGCGCAATGTGGCGCTTTGATGGCGCACTTTGCACGCTCGCATCGCCGCTTAATTAAGGGCCACCTTAGTGTGTTTGCACCTTCGCGATACGTGAAGATGGTCAATTTCAAGAATAAATAGGGACGCATCTTGGACTGCACAAATCATTCAAAAACTTTTGATCTCACTCCAAAATTTTCTTATATAAGGCTAGTATTATACCAAGTAATTGTAACGATACCTCTCCGACCGAAAGGAACTTTTATAACACGAATCCAAAAGCTCTACCTAACCAAGGTATGACATTGTGCCATCGTGTAAAGTTTCATGTCTCTTGATTATCGTTATGATTATGGGTTTCTACTAATAGAGATATACTACATTATGTTTAATCTAGGTGCTTAACACCAGAAGGCTTGTTAAATATAAACTTGCAAGGTGAGACATTTGAATTTTTGCATAACTCACATTTGCGTGAGACAATTAATTTTCCAACACTGTCATGATGCTTTTTCAAAACCATCAAACTCATGACGGATAGTTTAAATATTTTCAAAGGATTTAAACTACATTATAGTGATTAAGTCTATGTAGACTTACGGGATGGTTACTACTGGTATTGTGGGGTTTTGTATATAAGGCTTGCCTACTGGGCTATTACACGTTACTTATTGGACAAGTGTTAGCCAATAAGTAATATGACCACAGTCACAGATACGGTTGAGTGAAAAGTACCTTTCAGTAATTTGTAAGCAGGCATATGTAAAAACATCTTAATGCTGTAACTGTAAAATGTGTCATTAATAAATGAATGTACTCACAAGTATTTCCTGCTGATCAAATATTTTTAAACATGTTTCAAGTGACTTATTAGAGATAAAGGAATGATGCCTGCGGGCTTCCAGCTTAAATAAGTGGCTTGTCACCAAAATAAAGAAACGTGTTTTGTAAATTAGGGTTTATCCCTATAAAACTTATGTTTGTATAAAAACGGGTTTTATACTAGTTTATAAAATAAGAATTATGGTGTTTTTATAACTCTAATCATTTTTCCTAACTACGGTTCTGTAAAGATATTCCGCTGCAAATTATTTTAATAAACACCGATACCATCACTCAACGTTCGCGGCTCCCCTCCCGAGGTATAGGGGTCGGGGCTGTGACAGTATTCCTCTTGGAGTTCGGGTTATTACGCAACACTCTTGTTAAGGTTCAATGGATAAACCATAATATCTCGGTTTTGTGTAAATATAATTGTTTGTGATTAATCAAGAACTAAGTACTCGGATTCCTAGAACGCGAGGTTGTTACTTGGTAATCAATCAATAAGTCTAACCCTAATTCCTTCTACTAAATCTCAATTGTCAACGACACCAAGAACGTATAGATTGAAATTAGGGTTAAACGATATGGACAATTTACAAACAATCAGATAAACATCATGATTATACTAACATAAACAATTAGACAATCAATCCAATGTTCAAGAAGAATTAACATAAAGTGTCTTGTAAATAACCTACATCCAAGAGAAATACCAAAGAAATTAGCCACTCATGGTTTTGTTGATTATCATAGCATCAATTGTCTTCATCAAACGAATCAAATACACCAAATAATGATTACAATCACCAAAGATAATGATCTAGACTCTCCAAATCTTCCCCAAGTATTTCTAATAGAAAAGATAGTGAAAAAACAAGAGAAAATGGCCTAATAAGCAAGAATAAATCCGGCAGTTACGACCTGGACCGTGGTCCAAGGTCCAGACCGTGGGCCACGGTCCACCTCACGGTGGTTGAATACCCACGGTATGGTGGGTTCTAACTTCTTTATTCCCGTTGGACCGTGGTCCACGGTGTGCACCGTGGGCCACGGTGGAACTTGTCTCCACTTGCTTGTTTTCCTCATATCTCTTTTGTTTAAGCTCCGGTTTCTTCGTCGTTTTTGCCCATGTTTCAGTAACGACATCCTTTGACTTTTCCAACCTACAATGACATGAGTACCCGTAGTCAACTAATTCCATGAGATTTAGTTAAATACACAAGTGTATTTATATCTTTTAATTCCATTAGTTTCTTCCCTACGGGTCGCTCGTCATAGCTATAATAATATTGTGCGCTTTTGTAAACTACAATATGATAAATAAAAGATATGTTTTGAATTCTCTGAATATTGGACATATCTTTAAAATTTTATTGTAGTATGTCAAAAGAAGAAAGTGCAAACTCTCAAAAGAATCTTTCCAATAAAGTTGGAAATAAGGAAAGTGTTAACAATGAAAACAAGGAAATTCCACCCAATATAAAGATGAATTCCAAAAGATGCTCAACGAAGCTATGACCCCAGTTCTTGAGGAAATCAAGGACATTTCTATGAATCAAAGCCAACCAAAATCTAACAAGAAAAGTCGAAGTAAATCTGTTCACTCAATAAATGAAGAAGCTTATCATAGTTCTACATTTAATAATAACTCAAGGGAAGAACCCCGTAAGAAGTTAAAGCTTCAGAAATGATGCAATTTTAAAAATTTCCAAGCTTATAAACCTAAGGAATTTTATGGAGATAAGAATGCTAAGCCGCTTTAAGATAGCTATAAGAACAAGAAGCAATTGTCTTCATTAGCAAATGTACAAGTGAAAACGCTATTCAATATTCATCACAATTGTTCAAGGGAGAAGCTCTTGAATGGTGGAATAACTTGATTCAAAATAAGGGTCAAGAAACAATGTATAGTCTAAGCTGGGAAGCACTCAAAAATCTCATTATAAAGAAATTCTATCCACTCCACGAGATGGATCATATATAAACTCAATTATGGAATCACAAGGTTGTTGGTACAAATCTCAGGGAATATAATACTAAATTCCTTGAATATTGTCGACTGGTTCCACATTCGGTTACCCCGGAATATAATAAATTTACTCGTTATATATATGGGTTATCAAGAGATATAAGATACTTGGTAAGATCCAATATGCCGCAAACAACTGATTCGGCCATGGAAGTAGCTGGATATTTAATCAATAATATAATAAGAAATCAAGAGGAAGAAAAGAAAGAAGAAAATGAAACCAAGAAAACGAAAGATTAGGAGAAAATAGAAAAAGTAAGAACTACTCCAAAATCCACTTGTAAAACTTGTGGAAGAAAACATTCTGGAAAATGTCGATTAGAATGCACAAATAATTGTGCATACTGCAAGAGAGCAGGGCACACAATAGAAGAATGTAGAAAGAAATCAGGAGTATGTTTCATATGTGAAGAAATGGGTCACTTTAAACAGATTGCCCGAAAAGAAAAGTTAATTAAGAATGACATATGACAAGACTTTAGAGTAGAAGAAAATAAGAGATATCTGACAACAATCAAGACAAGAACAAACAAGATCATATCCAAAAGAATGTCAGATGGATTAGTTAACTTTTGTACATTAATATGTAACTCGGTTTTTTAAACGAGAAATTTTGTAAACCGAAAAGGAATATTTAATTCCTTAAGTTATAAACGTAATATTAGCATAAGAAAATCGTGTGTCTAAATTTGAAAAGTTATCCAACACTCAAACAAATATCATGTTGATTTAATTTAACATCTTGAAGGAAAAAGAGAATGGAAAAGATAAATTAAATGTTAAGAGACATCGAAATATACAAGGACAGTATATCATTGAAAGAAATTTTTATTCAACCACAAGACATTCAAGAAATATAGTTGATAGAATATCAACCAAAGTTGATTGAAAAGTCAAAGAAAAAGAGCTTGAGAATATTTAAGAAATTGGAATCAAATACGATTAAGCAAGAGTACAAAGGCACAGCCAGAATACAAGGAAACCAAGGATCAAAATCAAGAGATGAAATAGATTTGATAGACTGAATTCAAGGAGTAATATAGCTAACATCGGTGAATGTTTAGAATACAAAAGGTAAGGTAAATCATTAAACACAATTGACCACTATGCTTAGCAATTTACAATTACTTATGATATTCTGAACTATTGACCGATTATATCATTTAATATTGTAAAGTTAACAACAGATCCAAAATTTCAATCATTCAGAATTCAAAGTTAAACTCGAGGAACCAGATTAGATATAATCTAATCAGTAAGAACATCCACACTTAAGACAGAGAATCTCGAGGACGAGATTCATTTCAAGGTGGGGAGGAGGTAACATCCTGGAAAATCCCATATTTATTTTGGGCTAAAAATTTCAACTTTGAAAGATGAGGGATTAAAAATATTCTCAAGTCAAGTAATGGGAAAAATGATATAAGAAAAATAAGACATATCATTTTAAGGAAATAAGAAAATTCCATCCCACATGGAAAGAAGGAAGAAAGTGGAAGCATTCAACATATGTATAAATAAGAAAGAAAACTTTCATCCCACATGGAAAGATGAATGAAAATGTAAGATCTTTATAAGGAAAAGAGTTTTGATAGTAATATTCTTATGTGGCTAACCATTCTCCGTAGTCCTAGCGGAGGGTGCGAAACACCCGACGCACACGGGTACGAGCTCGGTCGATGGGTGTAAGTGGCATTTTGATGGAGCCTTTTGCACTTCACACGCTTGCAACTCCGAGAACCGCATAAGGGATGCTTTAGTATTTTTGGATAGTACAAGTACTAAAAGTGAGATTTTGAAATTTGATCCTTCGAGCTACTTGAACGGATTAGGTTTTAAGTCTTCGCACTACGTGAAAGACAATATTCTAACCGACATTGAGTTCCTTCGTGCTACGCGATGTACCAACTTGCTATTCCTTCGCGCTACGAGAAGTAATATGTAACGATTCCGGCAAAATCAGGTATACCCTAACCGGTATATACTATTTATGTGTTATTTAATAATGAATATATGAATTATAATGCGTTTATACGAGTAGGTATGATTCACAGTACGGATTATACTCGATTATACAGTTAATCGTATTGGAAATACGATTAACCGATTAACGGTTATTGAAGCCCGAACGAATCGATGATTACATTATAGACGAGATATATGATATTTAGTGATGATTGCGAAGTATTAAAGCTTCGGGATAAGTGAATTAAAGCACAGAAAAAGAATTTTCGATTTAATGGTACGTCGGTACGTTAAACGAAACCTTTAATACCAAACCGAGCAAGAGACGATCGATCAAGCCGAAAAAGATACGCAATTATTAATAATATGATGTTTTAAGTTAATAAATGTCATGGTTTAAGTTTTTAAAGTTTTTAAATTGGTTTTATATAAATTTCATTTTTAAGCCGAAAACGACCGTTTTAGCCTCGTTTTAAGCCGAAATAAACATTTAACCGAAAAACGAACTGAACCAGATTATCCAAAACATTATCCGGATTTCCAAAATCCAAATGTGTGGCTAGAAATGGAAAGGTGGGCCCCACCCCACCTCCCCTTGATTCCGATCGGCATAGGGGTATAACCCCATTGCCTTGTTATTTTTTTTTTGTAAACAACATAGCAAGATCTTCCTTCTCTCTCAACATTATGAACTAAAAACTCAGAATTGTAACGAGAAAAGCAAGGTAAAAACCGAGTTATTCACGTTTTCATCTCCTTTTCTCAAGTTTATTTGCAAGGAAATGAGGTTTCAAAGATGAAAACTGATTCTTGCATGATCAAGTGATGTATACGGGTTATACAAGGGATCTTGGTCCAAGAAAGGAGTAAACGAACCGAAAACGAATTTTTACGGTTTAAATCTTTGTTTTTAAATCATAACCGAAACCATGAAAGAAATGGCTTGATTGTGGGTGTAACTTGCTTGGTGTGGTGTTATTGTGCTTGTAGGTGTTGTATCTAGTTGTTAACAAAGGCTAGAAAGCAAGATCCTTGCGATTTGAAGCCAAAAACACAAGGTAGTTCGGTTTTTATATGTTGTATGTGTTTTGAACAGATTGTGGTACGTTTAGATTTAGACTACGAAATTTCACAGAGATGATCTACACATGAAAATATGAGATCTGTGAAAATTTGGTAATTTTTGGACAAAGGATGAATATTTGGTGAATTTAATGCTCGGTTTTGGCTAAAAATGGTGAAAAATAGTTAAATATCATGAAAAATTCTGGAAAATTCCAGATAAGCTTCTTATAACATGTAAAAGTCACACACAAAAATTTAGGTCCGTTGGAGAAGTCTAAGTAGGCTTTTCGGTTAAACGAGTTCTAGGGTTTTCTAGCTCGGTTTTAGTGAAAATGGCATGTAAAAAGAGATTTTGGTTCTGGAAAAATTACAGGGGACTATGTGGATGGCAGGGGTCATCCAGGAAAAATTTGGGATTTTTTCTAAGGTAGTTTGGTATTTACGACATATTTAGTGTTTAAATGGTGCTTAAAAATAGATAAATAAATTTTAAATATAAAAATTAATTCTGGAAATATTCTTATAAAATTCCCCACTATCAAAAAGTGATTTGTGCAAAATTTCAAGATCCGAGATTAAACGGATAATTATTTGTGTAAAAACAAACCTTTAAAGTTAAAAACGCGTAAACCGGTAAAGTTCGCCTAAACGAGCTGACTGGTGTATAAAAACCCTAAAAATGAACTATTTTCATATAATTGAGTTAAACAAGTAAAAATAAATCATCCGGAAATAATTCGGATGATTTGGGTAATTTTATCCGATTTAACAGTTTCCGGTACACTAAAGACGGAAACGGGTCCCGCGGCCAATCGGGGCGTCTAAACCGAGCTCTAATTTCACAACTTTAATTAAATTGTCAGTCAACAACTTTTTTTTGGTCGTGTGTGACCAAACTCATTTTTGAAACGTAAAAACGGATAACCGTGCTAGGCACGCAAAACGGGGAAAACGAACTAATAGTAATTTTAACTATTGAACTCTAAATGATATCACGATCTGAGTCCGGAGAAGTGTTTCTGGGTTAACATTGCCCCCGGAATGGTTACAGTACTGGGTTAACAGTGTCCCCAGATGTACCGGTTAACACGGTTAAAGTTATATTAATAGTGATTGTATAGTAACGAACTTAGGGATCGTATTACAGATCCGGACTAGTAGCTCACGTACTGTGTTACCTGCTTGCTTGCGATAAGGTGAGTTTCACGAGCCCCTTTTTCTGAATTGTTTTTAAATATTTTCCCAGGGCGGAAAGCATGTTACTATTGAAATGTTTAAGTACATACTGAACGCATGGATTTGCGTGTATTTATATATATTTTATTGTACGGGAATCGTACGGAAATGTACTAAGATGGTAATTGTCTGAGTTGCTAACATTGTAAGGCCCCGTAACACGAGTGATTAGCTAAAAGCCGGTAGAGTGTGAATAGTACTATTGGTCTGACAAACCCAACTGGTCCGGCATGGATTTGCTGATGTTTCCCAGCCAGTTGCACATGTCTATTTTGTTGTTATTTATTTTTGCTATGTAATGTTAGGCATAGCGGTTTGGGGCAGGTTCGTGGGCGGAGTATGCCACGAGGTTGTATGTGGATAGTCAGAGGTTTCACTTGTGGGCTCAGCATAATTTCATCGCTAATATATGATATTTATAATGATTTTTCACTGTTTATTTAAATTAGTGAAACTCACCAACTATTCGTAGTTGACCCGTTTTCTTTACATGCTTTCTAGGTACCCCCAAACTGGATTAATTGCTACATGCTTGACGATGCGTGCTTTTTTGTGGAAGCTTAATGATTTTTTTTTGTATTAAATATGTTAATGTAATGTTGATATAACTTATGTGCTAACGCCTAGACGGTAACTAAACTCAGAACAATGTAATATGGTGTAAATTAATGTAGTGGTGTTTTCTTTATAAGCAATGTTGTTGATATCAGACGTGTCTGTTGCATCCCGTTTACGTTTCCGCTGCGGTTACGGGGTGTTACATAATAGATCTGCATGCGTGAAACGTGTGGATGCCTGGTGACACGTGGCAAACCGTCTGACAACTCAGCAAAGTATTGGCGGTTCGCGCGAAGCGATCGGCTAGACCGTTGTCCTTCGCGCTACTCGAAGGAACCCAAAATCAGGTATAAATAGGAGGGTTAACGGCTTGTCCAATTCACACCAATCACACACCATTTTTACACTCGTGTAGTCTCAGGAAACGTGCCAACCTCGTAGAACGTGCCAAGCTCCGAAGTTCTAACAGTCTAAGTTCTAGAACGTGATAGAGAGTAGAAGTGCTGCTCGATCATTCTTAGTCATCTAACTCCAATTACCCGTGTGAGCTAGGGGTTACGCTTAAGTATTATTTTATTAATATTATAATGGCTTAGATAATAGTCGGGGGTATAGCCCAAACCGTGATTACAGATGCAAAGGTTATAGACAAATTATTAGTTTCTTCATAATTAAGAAACGTAAGAATTCACACACAAAGAGTATAGTTAAAATAATATTTCTTTATAATTAAGAAATAAAATATTCACACGTAAAAGGGTATAGTAATGTTTCTTCTTGAAGAAGAAACCCAGCATATATGTTTGTTTGTGAAGAAGAAACATAGCATATAATTTATGAATAAACAAAAGGACTAAAAGTTCAAATGTTTTATATAAACAAATGATTTGTCAAGGTTAAAGCTATACAAAACCGACTACGAGTCAGAAGCTAGATCGTTGATCTAGACATATATACAAAGGTGATTCTCGTACTATAGGTCTGAGATAACAATCAATTAATCAAGAATAAGAAATCATAAACAGGAATCAGTGTCAAAAACTGATTACAATAAAAAAGGTGAATATGCCTTAAAGTTTTACAAACTCTTTTAGAGTCACACTGTTTGCATAGGATTTATGAATCGTTAAAACCTTGTGTTACAATAATAAGAAACGGGCATACTCAGATTAAGAGTATATATGTGTCTGGATCCATTCCTACATGATGATTCGAAGTTCCTCGAGGCCATGCATATAATCAAACATGCCTTGGAAGTCTACTAGACTTTTTAGAGAAATGATATTGTGTATATCTTTTAGTTGTACGTGTACTTAGGATAATTTTATCCCAATTGAGTTGGGTGACTAATGAGTTGCTACAAAGGTATTATTGTTGATTACACAATGGTATTGAAAAGATTTTACAAAAGAGTCAGCGTCATTCACCGGCTATGTGCTGACGTATTTTCCCCCACATTTCAGGGAAATTGGAAAGATTAGATTTGGCAAACAAGGAAGATTAGACAATTGGTGATATAGTCATTAGACGTTATCTAAGGGCTCAGATATTTTATTAGAATATTATAAAAACTCATATTTTCAAAAGACAGGTATTTTAAATATTAAATAGGTATTCAAATCTCAAGTTTTCAATATATTAATATTTTATTTAGACTTCCGCCTATATTTTATCATTTAATATCAAATGGGTAATTCTAACCCGACGTTTTATAAAAGATTATTTTATTTTAAAGACTTCTGCTAAAACAAACCCGCAACTCTGATATATTTACAAAACAGATACAAACTAACGGATGTTACACCTAGGCCCTAAGTCGGGGTGTTACACGTTTGGATGAGTTTTCACCGAGCTAAAGTGTCAATAGTTGAAAGCTAAAGGGCTATAGTGTCAAGAACTAAATGTTTATGGACTAAACTATCAATATCTAGAAATCCAAGGGTAAAGTGTCAATTGCTAAAAACTCTAGGATAAACTTTTAAAAACTAAAAGTTAGAAGAATAAACTGGCATTAGCTGAAAGGATAAGTTTTAAACTGTTAATAGCTGAAAGATCAAGGAGAAAAGTGTTAAAAGCTGAAAGGTTAAAGGCTAAACTGTCGTTAAACTGTTAAAGGCTAAACTGTCAATAGCTAAAAAAATGGCTATAGTGTCAGTCGTAAAAAGTTCAACAGCTAAACTGTTAGCTGAAAACTTTAAGTCTAAACTGTAAAAAAGCTGAAAGTTTAAGGGAAAGAGTGTCAAAAGTTTGAAGTTAAGGGATAAATTGCCAATTACAAGAAGTTTAAGGGCTAATTATGTGTGTATTATATAATAATATGAAACTCACACAAACGATTTTAAAAATGAATCACCAATCTAAACTATACACAATCGGTAAATGTACCCGTCACAATGTAGTAAAGAAGGTAAAGATCGGATGTCAATCCTAAACACTTTAGGTGTGATATTCATCTTTTTCTCTATTTAATAATGTATTTGTTTAATGTATCATTACTAATCGGATCCTCTCATTTAATAATAAAATGATGAATTTAATCTATTACTCTTGAATTTATTTTTGATCATTAATGAATTATTTAAAGTATTGCACATATACGAAATCAACCGTTACATACAGTTTTTTTTTTTTTTTTTGCACCTCCTGATCAGTAACCAAATCACAGGGATTAGTTTGTAAAATTTTCAAAAAATTTTTATCCCTTTCCATTTCCCTCCCTTCGACCGACACCACCACCCACTCTTTGATATTTTGATCCACAATTCAAGCTAAAACTTGACGCATGTTGGACCTAGCAAATAACTTATGGTCATAAACCAAACAACTGATGGGTTAAACAACAGTTGTTCTCCATTATGGTTTTATTAAACTATTACTCTCAAGCATCTGATCAAGACAAACAGCTAATATAATGAACTGGAGAAAAAAAAACTACTCGTCAAACTATTGAAGATCCAAAAGACTGAAGACAAACAACTGATGGATTAAACATCAATTGTTTCAACATGATCAGTAGTTTTCATATGATTCTTTAATAGATAGTTGTTTAGATTAGTTCATCAGTAGTTCGTAAAAGAATTAGTTAGATGCCGTTTTCACCTTTATGCTCATCAATTGTTTTTAACACTTGTATAAAATGAAGAAGAGAGTCTCTTCTTCATAAACACTTTACACATCACACATTCACATAATCAGAGTACAATTGTACTAAATCAGTGAATGATGAGCCAAGGTTGAGGGGAAACAGTAGATTGTAATCTTTGGTTATAATTAATGAAAAGTTGTTCTTCCATTTGAAAACTTCAATGGCGTGTTACTTTCTGATGTTAATTTACTTTGATAATACTAGTTGATTCATAATTCAATATGAAATCAATTAATGTGATACTAATCCATTCAAAGGATTAGATTAGTTGTTTACTGTTCTATCAATGTGTTTAGTATGTTCATTGTTAGAGCTTGCTAAAAATGATCCCATCAATTGATCTAACTATCAATTCAGAAACAAAGTTCGAAGCTTAATTTGATATATCAAGTTGTGGAATCAAGTACTAAACAAAACTCTGTTGTTTACTCTGTTTTTTCCTAAAAAATGGTTGAACCGAAACGAGAAACGAACCCAGTGCAAATTGCATCGGGATGAATGCGATTGAGATTCGTGGACCCATGCGATTGCGATCCATGGAACCAAGAGATTGCGATCCGGGGACCCATTTGATTGGGATCCGTGGACCCATGCGATTGCAATCCAAGGGACCCATGCGATTGCGATCTAGAGGACCCATGCGATTGCAAATCTGGTAACATGCGAATGCGATGGGGAAAACGGTAATTCCATTGACTAACTTAACTTGGTTTACTAACTTAGATAGAAAGACTTGGTTAGAAAATATAGTTGATTAACACGTATACTTGTTACACAGATAGTCATGCCCAGCTGAAGAGAGATGTTACTATTTGCTCAGTAAGAAATAGGATCCAGGTGAGTTTTTAGCCAATTTTCTCTGTTTATGCTTTTGGGTTGTATGCATACTCGATGTGATAAGTTAATACACTCACTTTAAATAGTAAATGTATGTTATGTGAATGTTGTATGAATATAGAAAGGTTAAAGATGTTTATAGATATATATTTATTTATATAAAGAAATGTATGCATGGTTGTACGGTTACGAAGGGTGGTAGGCCCTAATAATTTCTGTGATAAGAGGGTGGCAGATCCTAATAATTCTGTGATAAGAGGGTGACAGACCTTAATATCTCTATGATAAAAGGGTGACAAACCTTAATATCTCTATGATAAGATGGTGGAAAACCCCAATAACTTTTTGATAAGAGGGTGGCAAACCCTAATAATTCTGTGATAAGAGGGTGGCTATAACATCCGTATTTTTGAGATTATTAGATAAGAGAAAATTTATTATTTCATGTGTGTCGTTAATGTAACTGTGTGATAGTGTTTGGATTATGTTGGGTTCGGGCTTGGGAAGGGTTAGGAGAAGGTTATGGGCCCTAGGGCCCATGGAACCCCTATATAAACCACCTCAAACATCCAAATCCCATTTGTAGGTTCCCTGGATGGATCGCACGAGATATCTCGATCTACTCAGGTGCGGAATCCCTGCGTAGATCGTTACGAGTATAGAACACGAATCACACGAACACACGAAACGAACACACGTTATATAATAACTCAAACACGTGATACGATATCACTATTACAGACACACGTTACAGCTCTCGTAACAACTCGAACAAACTAACACCAACTACTAGTTCCCACAAACAGCCGTAACCTAGGACTATTTATACACGACAACTTCGCCTGGCATGTTCAGGCGAAGTTGTCCATAACTGCGCTTGACTAACAACTTCGCCTGTTAAGCGAACTTGTTAGTAACTTCGCTTAAACATACAAAACATAATTAAACATTACAGACTCGATTACAGACACTAGACTATGAACTACTGACATTATGCACCAACAGACTCCCCCTTGGCAGTAGCTTCATGTCTTGATCTTCAAGCACGTGTCTTGTAACCTTCAATCTCTTTGTCTTCATGCATGTACTCCTTCTCTCACACATACCGTGACTACTCGCTGATATTTCCTCGCTTCGTCTTTCCAAGCAGGAATATAAAATATCTTCTTTTCATTTAACACCTGCAGATCAGCTTTCGATAAGTTAACAAGATGCATCGGATCATACACTCTTAGCACTTCTTGTTCATCTTCGTCTTCCATCACGGCTTCAGCAGTCTGGAAATCAACATACCACCATTTAAGGTTCTTCAACATATCCTTGGGCATTGTCTTCATCGGCACATCTTTAAGACACCGAATCGGTTTGTACTTCATTACCATCCAAGGTTTGCCATCTGCTCTCATTCCCTTTTCTTTATCTTCCACTAGCTTTCCCTTCTGTGGCTTTAATAACTCAAACTTCTTTTCTTTAATACTTTCTTTCCATACTATCTTCCCAATAACTCTGGCCATGTTGTCGTCGCTTCTATTAATCAACCCCAATCTAGCCAAATCCTTCACCTCACATTCAGGCAATGTATTGAGAGATCTCAACGTCCTCTTAAAGTATTGAATACCATCATATCTTTTCACCACGAACACTTTTAGCTGTTCATCATATAGCCAACAAATAATTCCTTTCTTCGACTCAGCGTAGCCTTTGATATTATAACTTTTTTTGAACATGGTTGGAACAGCAGGCTTCTTAGTTTTGATAAACCAATGAGCATAGCATTCCTTCCACCTAGGCTGCTCCTCCCATTCAGTCTCATCATTTGCCATCTCATTACCCATATCAGCTTTCTCAACATCTGGGATCTCGTGTTCAACATTTTCCTCAATTATCTCACCCTCTTCAGCATCTTCTTCAATCACAATCTGTGCGCCAATCTTCTCAATCTCCTCAATTGGCAGCACATCATCATCAAACAACACATCATCACTAAACATATCATCATCTAATTCTTTCAAAGCATCAATCACATCATCTCCCATTTCTTCATCATCAACCATCACCACCTCATCACCACCAGAACTGCCAGCCGCACCTGCAGACTCCCCTTGAGCTGTGGAAGTCCCAAGAGCTTGAGTAGTTCTTGGCAACTCACCACCTGCACCTTTCGATGCATTGGGATCATCGTCTCTGTCATTCCTCTTCTTTGTCCTGAGCTCGTCGCCTTTACAGCTCGTCTCCCCCTGAGATGCCAAGAACTCCTTCATAGCATCTATAATTTTTCCATGTTCAACAGGGAGGGACGACTGTAGTTGATTTTCTGCTACTAGGCGCTGAATAGCCTGGGTCTGGATAAGATTCACCCTTGACTGCTCTGCCACGACCCGTTCCAGTGCAGCTATTCTCTCCGAGTCTGATAGGGTTGCATCGAAATCGAACCTCATGTGAGATATGTCTTGAGAATACTGAGGTGGGATTTCACATGTAACCGGGACATCAGAAGTAGTTGTGGACGTAACCGCAGGTGGTATCGTGACCGACAACCCTGCAGTTGCAACGACTGTGGACTCTACAAATTGTGCAACCACCTCTGAAGGAGTAAGAGTTGGAGGTGGTAAAGACACAATCTCCAGAGTCGTCAGCTGGAAAGTAGTGAGTGGGATGCCGAAAGAAGATGATGTAGCCACCACGGGAACATCCGCGGCGCTTAAACTTGTAACCTGTACTGACGTAGGGACAATCGACATACCTGACAGTTCGGGTGGAGCGAAACGTATAACTCTAGAACTCTCACCTGCTCCCATACCTGCACCTGTCCTTTCCCGTCTCGAACGTCTGATCAACTTATGAATATCTTCTTCTTCTTCTGACTCACTGTCGTCATCTGTCCTCTTTCTCTTCCCATACGTCCTCTCTCGAGTCACCAACATCCTTCTTGCCTCATCCATTACATCATCAAAATCTGAGTCAGCCACCGTCGTAGCTGCTCTAGTAGCATCCATATCCGGACCCTGTGCAGCAGAGACCTGCACCTCTTCTTGCGGATCAAACCGGTCCATATCAAAAAATCCTTGACCTCCGAATTCTGCATCAAGGTCCACTTCCTCTTCCGGTGACACAACAGGAGTAGCACGTATAGCTTGAGATGCTCCTGCCTGTTGTGGTGCCGGGTCTCTGAACTCATCCCCACGAGCTGGCACATACCCCGGGTTTATTAAGTACCCAAAGAGTGGAGTATGCCTTGGACGCAGTTCAGGCTTGCTCCTCGCGCTGGATGTTCAGCATTGAGCGAAGATACGTTTGCTCACACTCTCCACGTATCTTATTGGACGTCTTTGAGGCAACGTGGGAGCAACATGATTCAAGATCATCTGAATGAATCTTGGATACATGATGAAACTTTCACGAGCCATCGCTCTCCTCTGTCTATCGATCTCATAAAAGACCATCTGACTAAAGCTATAACGTTTGTTATAAGTCAGAGCAGTCATTGCTAACTGCTGGTCGCACCCATACCATCAGTGCCCACCTTCCTCCCAGACATGCAGACAATCATTACGTGCATGAGGAAGCGCCACTGATCAAGTAGGAAACCCTTCCTCCGTTGTGTATCGCCCAATGGACCAGAATAGCCCATTCGTAGAAATGCTCCATCGCGGAACGGAGCAACAAACTCTGTAGGGTCATCCCTAGTCTCCTCTCCAAAACGTAAAGCCACCCGAATTTGTTCAGACGAGAACTGAACTTCTTGATTGTTGACGGTTGCTCGCATAACCGGGGGCTCAACGCGGCAATCGTATTCCACTGTCTGCCAAAAATCCTCAATATTGGGTAAGGAAATCGGCAGAGTCGTAGTGATTGCGTGGAATATCCTCGAGCGAAGGAGGAATGTGATTATCTCGCGGTAATCCTCAACACCGCTCGCTTCCGGGTCTAAGGTGATATACATGTTGTGACCCGGGAAGAACTGCCTCTGATTATCTCCGTCATCTCCTCCAGCACCGGCAACAGCAGCCATATCTGCAACAAACGAACCAAGTTAGATAAACGTTAAGGCATAACACAAGTTCGCTTGTTACCATGAGCGAAGTTGTGATAAAATCTGTATAGGCGAAGTTAAAGTTGGGGCGAAGTTGGGAACAACTTCGCTTCATCTTTAAGTTCGTCTAATAACTAATAAGTAAAAAAAAAAGGTCTAGGCGAAGTTAATGATAACTTCACCTCACCACAACATCGCCTCAGGCGAAGTTAAGCATCAAGCGAAGTTACGGATAACTTCGCTAAACCTATAAGTTCGCCTGAATCTGAAACGGCAACAGTAAGATCGTTTCAAATTTCCAAAACTTGATGTTTCTGGTTAATGTGAAGATTTAGGACTCTTAAACACAAGATTTTAAGGATAACTAGACGACCAGGTTGTACATGACCACGTGAAGACAAGTTTTGAAATCGGGTTTAAGGATCGATCATCCGAGGTCATTAACCGGTTGTCGAAATAACCTAGGATTAACAACATGAACATCGATTATCAGATATAAGAACCCAAACACACCTTGAATACTGATTGAAATCGAAGAAAGATAACAAAGATGAATCGACAGGTAAGATCGCTAAGTTCGCTGGTAAATCGGAGAGTATAAGTTCGCTGATATTTGAGAATAATGAACGAATGACCTTTGAAAATCCTTATATAGGGGCGCTGTTATACAGGCGAAGTTACGGTTAACTTCGCCTAGGCGAAGTTATTCACAAGTTCGCCTGTTTAACAACTTCGCCTATATTTACAAAATCAAACCTTATAATTTGAACATTTTTCAATTAACTTTTAAACTTCCCTTTAAGAATTAAATAACACGATCAAGTCCAAGTAACCAGATATAAAAGCATACAACTACATAAAAAGAAAACTTTTAACAATTAAAGTTTAAGGGATCAAATTTCAGTCTTTACAAGGGACTACTACATTTTAGAAAAGATCCGAACAGGAATCATACTAATTACGTGACTGTCACATAGATCCGTGTTTAGCTGTATTATGACATAAAGAAACAGGTTGTAGGCAGGTAAATAACTTAAAATGGTTTTCATCATTTCTGTGATACGAGTTAGGTTCAATTATGCCTCAAAATTTAAGTGGGCAACAACTCAGAGATTATGATGCCTCCTATCTATTCTCAAAGCGTATTTGGCTTTCCCCAAGTCACCCCGATTTGACCTTGACCCATAGTGTCTGATTAAGTTTGTAAGTACTCTTCATCTACTTCCCGCTCTCTTTCGTACTTCATGATTGAGAAGTCTTGACATTGTTAGCTCTAAAATGTTTCAATAACTCATAAGGTATTTTTTTTTAACGATAAACATTTACATAGACTTCAGAGTAGTAAACAACTGCAAGTCCCGAATCTGGATCACTGCAGTTTCTTGAAACGCTATCTTCACGGGAATCAGAACACTCACGGGCTCGTGTATGACTGGGTAATTGCTTTTCTGCCTATCATTCGGAAAGATATATATGAAGACAAGCAAAACTCTTAAGGAGTTTCCACGTAAAATCGAGTAGATTTAGTTTGTATCACATCTACTTTTACGCACCATAAAAAGTTACCATGACATACAATGACTGTTCTAAAGCCTTTTAAGCCTAATAACTTCACTAGTTAAGCATACAGAATCAGTATATCTATCATTTTCCAAGGTTGGATCAATTTTCTGTTAAACATAGCAAACGAACTTCTTACGAAGTAGTAGACTTGAAAAATAATTTCATTTCCCTTAAAAAAAATTTTAACATCAATCGCCCCGACCAAAACAAAGTCTTCAGGTAAACGGCTATCCCGAAGATCCAATGGATCAGCTGGACCGACCACATACTAGTATGTGTCCTTCTAACTAAGTATGATCAACTAATTTTAAGCGAAAGAATGAAAACTCATCATAAACCGCCCCGGTCACTTTCAGTCATCTGGTTAATGGCTATCCTCATATTCTACAAGTAGAAAAGAGGACCAAACATATCCTAAGACATGTCCTTCAAACTGAGGCAACCGACATAGTTCTAAGCGATAGTAACGTTTTTTTTAAACGAACATAAAAAGCATGGTTACTCGGGATTGATCATCCCATTCAGCTCAATAAGGTTTTGAAATCTTGTTTTGTCAAACGCTTTAGTATATAAATCAGCGAAATTATCAAGCGTATCCACCTTTTCAAGCACAATCAGTTTCTTCTCAGCACAATCCCGTATAAAATGATGACGTATGTCAATATGTTTAGTTTTACTGTGCTTCACGGGATTGTTAGTTACTGAGATAGCAGCTGTGTTATCAATGCAAATAGGAGTAAGTAAGAAATTCAGACCATAGTCGCGCAACTGTTGTTGAATCCACAGAACCTGGGAGCAGCAGTTGGATGCTGCCATGTATTCTGCCTCACATGTTGAAATTGCGACTGAAGTCTGCTTCTTGCATTGCCACGACACCAATCTGCCACCTAGAAACTGACATCCTCTAGTTGTTGACTTCTGACTCTGATTGCACCCTCCATAATCAGAATCTGTGTAAGCGACCAACTCCAAGTCTCCTCCTTTTGCGTACCACAACCCCAGCTTAGGTTTGCCTTTGAGATACCGCAAGATCCTCTTCACACCCTTCATGTGAGATTCCTTTGGGTTTGCTTGAAAACGAGCACAAAGACAAACTGCAAACATAATATCAGGCCTAGAAGCAGTTAAGTACATTAAAGAACCTATAATAGCCCGATACTGAGTTGGGTCCACATCTGCGTCATTGTCAGAATCAGCACCCAATTTATGGTTGACGCAGATTGGAGTATCAAATGGAGTGCTGTCCTCCATCTTGAAGCGTTTGAGCACATCATGGACATACTTGGTCTGATGAATGAACATCCCATCCTT
Organism: Bidens hawaiensis; assembly: GCF_021521415.1. Taxonomy (NCBI): domain Eukaryota; kingdom Viridiplantae; phylum Streptophyta; class Magnoliopsida; order Asterales; family Asteraceae; genus Bidens; species Bidens hawaiensis. Next base: position 56,542 of record NW_027496045.1, read on the forward strand.
CTTCTGATCAACCTGCAAACCTAAAAAGAAAGTTAGTTCACCCATAGCACTCATTTCAAACCTCTTTTTCATGACGGCCTCAAAATCTTGACACATGGAGACTTTTGATGCAGCAAAAATAATGTCATCCACGTAGACTTGCACCAGCAGGAAGTCGCTTCCTTCTCTCTTGAAGAACAGTGTGCTATCAATCTTTCCTCTTTCAAACCCATTTTCAAGCAAGTAATCTGATAAAGTTGAGTACCAGGCACGAGGTGCCTGATGTAGTCCATACAACGCCTTGCTTAACTTGTACACGTGGTCAGGAAAGTCTGGGTCAGGAAAACCCGGAGGTTGCTCAACATACACTACCTCATCAACTTTCCCATTTAGGAACGCACTCTTCACGTCCAACTGAAAAACCTTCATCTTCTTATAAGCAGCAAATGCCAAAAACAGTCTAATGGCTTCCAATCTTGCCACAGGAGCGAACGCTTCATTATAATCAATCCCCTCTTGTTGATTAAAACCTTTAACGACTAGCCTTGCCTTGTTTCTTATAATAATCCCTTTCTCATCTCTCTTGCACTTAAAAACCCATTTTGTGCCTATCGCATGCACATTCTTTGGTTTTTCAACCATATCCCATACTTCCATTTTCTTGAACTGAGCCAACTCTTCTTGCATGGCTTCGACCCACGAGCTGTCCTTTAGAGCCATTTGATAGTTCTTCGGTTCAATCTGGCTGATAAAGCAAGTGTACAAGCATTCGTTGATTATGCATGTCTCCTTAATGCTTGTGTAAACACAGGTGTGCTCATTCAAGCTACGTCTTGTTTGTACACCGGAGGACACATCACCAATCACATTCTCCAAAGGGTGATCTTTATGAATTCTCGTGGTCGGAACAGAACCGACATGCAGATTGTCTTCCAAGTTAGAAGAGAGCTCGTCAATGATTGTTTCTTGCTGAGAGTGAAACGGATTGAAAAATTCTTCTTCAGTAGAGGCACAGGGGTATCGACAGCATTTGATGAGGAAGGTTGACATTTATCAAACAGCTGTCTTTGGACTAGATTTTCTTCCTCATCAAGGATCATCTTCGTAGCAACTCTTTCTTCTTCTTCTGCACTATCCAAAAACGGTATGTTAAAAGACTTAAAAAGTCTATCATAGTCGAAAAACTCAGCAGGTCCGTTGCTTGGTTTTGGCGGTTGGTAACTTGTGATATCGGTGTTACACACCACCTCAACCTTGTTGGTCGATGTATTAAAGACACGTCTGTTGGGTGTCCCAACAACATAACCGACTAAGATTCCTTCATCGGCTACTTCACCAAATTTAGAATTTGTCTTTAAAATCGAACAAGGGGACCCGAATGGTTCAAGACCACTCAAGTTGGGCTTCCTCCCATGCATAAGCTCATAACACATTTTATTAAGTCTTTTAACCGTCAAGACTCTATTTAGGATATAACAGGCTGTAGCAACAGCTTCAGCCCAGAACACCACAGGAAGCTTCGAATCAGCCAGCATAGTTCTGGCTCCTTCAATTAACGTTCTATTCTTCTTCTCAGCCACTCCATTCTGTTGCGGAGTATACGGAGCGCTGTATTGGTGTTCAATCCCTTTCTGAAGGCAGAAGATCTCCATCTCAAAATTTTTGAACTCCGTTCCATTGTCACTCCTGATGAACTTAACCCTTTTATCCATAACGTTCTCAACTTTGGTAATCAAATTCTTCACCATCTGAGCCGTTTCATCTTTTGATTTCAGGAAATATACCCACGAATATCGTGAGTAGTCATCAGTGATCACCAAGCAGTATGAAGTACCTCCTAGACTTTTTGCATTCACGGGACCGAAGAGATCCATGTGAAGCAATTCTAGGGTACTGGCAATTGAATTGACCTTCTTGGTGTGATGGGATTTCTTGTGCTGCTTTCCCTTCTTGCACGGTAGACATTTGTCTTCAAAATTGAAACTTTTCAAGGGAACGCCCAGCACAAGTCCATTCTTGACAATGTGCTTCATCTTCCAAAGATGAATGTGCCCCATTCTCCTATGCCACAATTCGGACTCCGATTCGCTCGCTTTTGTCATAAGGCATGATTATTCCGTGGCCATTTCAGTCGACCTCATATCCATAATGTACGTATTCCTCTCACGTGGAGCCTTCATCACAATCCACTCCTCTGGTATCTGAAAACCAGGTTGCAACACAATCGCCTCATTCTTTGTAAAATGAACGGTGTACTCCTTATCACAGATCTGCGACACACTCAGCAGATTATGCTTCAATTCTTCGACAAAGTTTACTTTTTCTAGAGTCATCTTTCCATTAGACACCGTTCCCATTCCTGTAATCTTGCCTCCACTTTCTTTTGCAAAGCTCACTCTCCCTCCTTGAACAGGTTTCAAATCGTGTAACAAGAATTTGTTACCCGTCATGTGCCGGGAACAGCCGCTATCCACAACCCAAAGATTATTGGCAGCCCTGTTCAACTATTCCTGCACGATTAAAGCAAAAGATTAGAATCTAGGGACCCAAGACCAATTGGTCTTGGATCTATACATCCCAAACTTTGGCTTTCCAAAGTTAGTCTCTGTATAATTATTTCTGTGAGTCCTATTAGTATACCTCCTTGTAGATTGATTGTGAGGCCTTCCAAACCTTTGTGAATTGAAAGAATTATAGCTTGTGGTTTGGTTATTAGCAGTGTAAAACTGAGATTTGTTTCTATGAAAACCTGAATTAGTCACATTTTTGAATTTTGAATGGTTTTCATTTTTAGCAGTATGATAATTACTATTAGGCTTATTCTCAGTTTTAGTAGGCCTCACACCTCTGAATCGCTGCTTCAGAGGGCAATCTGCAACAAGATGTCCTAATTGATTACACCTAAAACAACACCTATGCTCAACTTTTTTATCAACCGGTGTTTTAGATGTCGAGGCTTTATTACCGCCCATTCGTTTCACATATGGTGGGACGTACGGGTTTAGTGGAGTACTCTTTTTATTCGTCTTTTCTTTCTCTCCACCATTGGGTAATACCACCTCCTCTTTTGCCTTACCAGACTCGGATGACTTATCCGAATCCGATGAGACTGGACTTGGATCAGAAATTTGAACACTTGAAACAGGCGAACTTGTTTCGCCTCCACTAACATTTGGTTCTTTACAAGTTACTTTAACTGGTACTGTCCGAGCAACCTCAAAGTCAACAGATTTCTGAACACTAGGGTTAAAAGTGTAATTGTGATTATAAGGTGGTGGAACCTCATGATAACCGATTCCTCCTCTCCAATTGTAGGTTCACTGGATGGATCGCACGAGATATCTCGATCTACTCAGGTGCGGAATCCCTGCGTAGATCGTTACGAGTATAGAACACGAATCACACGAACACACGAAAAGAACACACGTTATATAATAACTCAAACACGTGATACGATATCACTATTACAGACACACGTTACAGCTCTCATAACAACTCGAACAACCTAACACCAACAACTAGTTCCCACAAACAGCCGTAACCTAGGACTATTTATACACGACAACTTCGCCTGGCATGTTCAGGCGAAGTTGTCCATAACTTCGCTTGACTAACAAGTTCGCCTGTTAAGCGAACTTGTCAGTAACTTCGCTTAAACATACAAAACATAATTAAACATTACAGACTCGATTACAGACACTAGACTATGAACTACTGACATTATGCACTAACACCATTTTCTCCCCCCATTCTCTTCCTCCCAACACACACACACACACACACACTCAAGAACACACACATATTTCTCTCAAACCCAGATTCTAATCTGAGCCAAGGAAGGACAAATCTCGTGTGTAAGAACCATCAAACCCCTAAGAACACGTCCAGATCCACGAGTGGACCAAATCCGAACCCGAACCAGAGACCAAAAAGGTGAGTTCGGCAAAAAGGTTTAAGTTTTTAAAGTTGGATTTGGCATGCAATATGATATAATGATAGATCGGGCTGTAAGAAGTAAGAAAAATGTAAACTTGTTGGGCTGAGTGTTAATGGTTTCGTTTTTGGACAAAAAGGTGATGTTCGTACTATGTAAAACGCGGGTATACAAAGTTGGTACAACCCAAAACCCATAAAAAGGATAGAATCGGGTCCTAAGGAAGAGTCAAGTAGTAATATGGCTTTAAAATGGTAAAAATGAAGAAAAGGAGATTCTATTCGCCCAAAAAGGATTCGCATCGCATGCCATGCGAAGCGAATGATCCATGCGAAGCGAATGGCCATGCGAAGCGAATTCTTCGTGTAAATTCTTTCAAATTGTTGTAAAACGTGACCCGATTCATTTTTTTGATGCATTTTTTATAAAGGACCTATTAATGAAAATAAAATAGATCCCTTGGACCCTAGCCAGGGGCTCTGCCCCTTGGACCCTGCTAGGGGCTTCCGCCCCTAGACCCCGCAACCAGGGGCGCTGCCCCCAGACCCCCGTTAGTTGAGGTTTCATTAACTTAGATGTAAGAAGTAGTAGTAATGGATAATTGATACTCGTAACTTGTTACATAGTTAGCCGAGCACAGTTAAGGAAAGGAATTACGATAAACTCAAAGAGGAATTGTCTTCAGATGAGTTTTAGCCCCATTTCTCTTAAAATGTTTTAGGGGCTGTGCGCATACTTGTAAGACTAGAAGTACACACACACACACACACACACACACACACACATATATATATATACATACATACAGTTATATACATATATGCTGAAGGTGAATAACTAATGCAAGAATGAAAGAATGTGGTAAGAATTTGTATGTGTTTAGTTTGATAACTAAATGTGATTGTAAGAGTCAAATAAGAATATAATGAAAGAGTCAGGGTGGTAGGACCTTCTAATACCTGGGCAAGAATAGAGTGGCCGAATCTATGATATCGGTGCAAGAGTTTGGGTGGCAGACCCTTATAATATCTGTGCAAGATTTTGGGTGGCAGACCCTTATAATATCTGTGCAAGACCCTTATAATATCTTTGCAAGAATGTAAGAATAGTTGTATGCTATGTAAGAAAGTGTAAGACTAATGTAAGAAGGGTACCATGTAATATTTATGAATTAATGTGTAAGAATAGTCCTATAACTTGTTAAACTAGAACTCACTCAGCATAACTGACTTTTAGTATGTACGCAGGTGAATAGAACGCGACAGGTTGCTTGAAGGGAGGCACGTGGCAATAAAGTGAAGACAGGCGTCAAGGAAAGAAGATTCACGTGTCATTTATGTTATGTTTTAAGATGAATTAACTTTTGTTAAGACAAGAATCGATGTTTTGTAATGTAATGCATGAAGTTTTAATTATTCCGTGAAAATTTTAATTAACTCTGAATTTAGAACTGTGTTTATGAATAAATTCAATGCAAAGTAGGGCTCCTGGGATAGGGGCCTTACAGTGGCAGACCCTAATAATCCTGTGATAAGAGGGTGACAGACCCTAATAATTCTGTGATAAGAGGGTGGCAGACCCTAATAATTCTGTGATAAGAGGGTGATAGATCCTAAAAATTTCTGTTAAAAGAGGGTGATAGACCCCAATAATATATGTGAAGGTTATAGGGTGAGAGGCTCTTTAAAACATAGAATGATTAAGTAACTATTAAATAATGTAAGTAAGATATGAAAGTATGTATGTATGTATGTATGTATGTATGTGTGTACGTATGTACGTACGTACGTATGTATGTAAACAGGTTAAGTATGTAATGTGTATTTTCGGATGCGTATGCGTAAGTATGTGAATGTATATATGTTGCCTGTTAAACTAGAACTCACTCAGTGTAGCTGACTTTTAGTATGCACGTAGATAAATATGATGAAGCAGCTAGCATATGAAGAAGGAAATTATGATGTTTTGTGATGTTTGAATCTTAAAGGCATGTTGAATGTTTGTTTAAAGTGAGATTATGTAATGTTTGGTTGAAGTTTTATTGTTTCGCGAAAACATTTAATTCACTCTAATACAGTAGAAACTCTATAAAATAATACACTTGGGACCACCAAAATTTATTAATTAAAAGAGTTATTAATTAATCGATAAATTAATAATTAATAATTTATATATTAATTAATATTTTATTAATTTATAGTAGAATGTTCTGACTCACCCAGAATAAAATATAGTTGCACAGTTGTTGACTGATGAAGAAATTATTGAAAGCGTTATTGGAATTAATAAAGATGATATCGATGAAGAAAATGATGAAAGTTCTACAATGGAGCCCCCTTCGCGAAACGAAGCTATTAAAGCGGCAATCACATTGAACAATTTCTTGTTGAGCTATGAGAAAACAACACCAAAAGTTCTTACCATGCTAAGGAAAATTAGAGAAGAGATTCAAGAGGAAATTGATTTCAACCAAAAACAAAAGAGAATTGAGTCATTTTTTAAGAAACCTTCATAAATTATTCATGTAATATGCTATATATAAGGAATTATTAATTTATATTTTATATGGGGTCTAAAGAAATTATCAAAAATGTATTATCTTATAATTTTAGCGAATTATTAATTTAGCACCCTATCCCCGAGTCGAGACCGGCAAAAAATATTATCTTAGAGAGTTTATTAAATAGTCGAGTATTAATTTATCGAGTTTCTACTGTATTTAGAACTGTTTTTATAAGTAAATCAAGCGTTTTAGTAGGTACCCAGGTTCGGGGGCTTACCCTCCTAAGCAAGTTTGATAAACCCATGGTCTAAGGACCGTCTTTTGAAAATTCTAGTTAGTCCCATTTCTTGCTAGTGCAACAATGGCGTTCTTCAGGTCGGATATTGTGAGAACTAGACACCAAAGCTTCTTACGCGTCGGTCTTGGAAAGGTATATCCACGACATCTCTCAACTGAGAGAGACGTAGACACAATTCACTATGGGTTCGGATCTTCTTTCCATATTGGAAGTGGATCTATGAAGCTCATGGCCGTCCCTAAAAAGAAGGTGTCTTTCTTAAAACCCAAATTTTCAGTTTCTATTTTTACAAATTGTGTTAATGAATTGAGTTCGTGTTTAATTTTTCTTATTTTCACTCAAATACCAGTTTTAACCTATTATTCACTAAGATCATATTAACTAACTACTAATATTTGACCATTACATTTGCATCTTTATATCTTCATGTTATACGGGGCAAGTTTAACGAAAAAAAAACTAGGTTTTTAAGCATTCATTGTTTTATGAGCATTGTAATATTTTAATTCGTATTTAGATTATATTCAAGATTATATTTTCTTTGCCAAGTTAACACTGATCAACAGTTGACAAAGACAGTAAAATCTTGGAGGTAATCAAGATACAAGTTAGAATATAACAAGTCTCATAGAACTTCGAATGATAAAAAAAAACCTAGTGTTTTTTTCCCCGTCAAACTTGCAAATATAACACAGGTATGCAGATGCAATGGTCAACAAGTAGTAGAAATTTGATTTTAGTGTATGATTGGGATTATGAATCATGGGTTGAAATTGGGATTCGATTGAAAATGAACTTAATAAAATTTAACCTCCAGTTTTCCTGTCAGATAACTATGGATTGCCAAATAGCCAGAACACCCTAAAACTGATAGCGTGACGTTTGTGCGTGTTTTGATGTTAATAATCCGAATGAGGAAAATCATCTATAATAAACAGGCTAATGGTACAGTTTTTCGATGCACTTTGATATTCAAAGTTGTAATAGTGTGATGACAGATGTTTGAATGTTTAGCATGTTCTAAGCTTCAAAGAACCAATGCATTAAGACGACCTTTTTTTTGTGAAAATAAGTACATAAATCTTGTGAGATTGTTAGTTAATCATCGATCCCGTTAAGTTTAGTTAACTCTGTTAGAAAATACCGTTAGTATAGTTTAGTGCCAAAATTGTAAATAAGTGATAGTTTGCGAGAAAAATGTAAATATGAAAAGAACCGATACGACGTTTCATGAACAGTCGCATCCCTTGCCGGAATAACCGTCACCGACAATAACCGTCATCGGAGGGTATAAATACCCCTCCCCTGTCCTTTGTAAATTCATCACAATCACATTCAGATTAATAAAGAAATCGTTTCCATGTTATTTTGTGTTCATATTATTGTTTAACGATCAAATTTCTATCAAATTGGTATCAGAGAGAGCAGACAGAAACAAGAAGAAGATCGAGTGTTTCTTATTCAATTTTACTAACCCTAAAATTGACAAAAGAGGGCAAAACGCTTACCGGTTCCAAACCGAAATTCCGAAGGACAGTGAATTCATTAGATTGAAATCTGCAACATCCCAGATCGTCGAAGCCCTGAAGATTAAATTAGGCTACGGTTTATTGCTAAACCATTAGGCCGTGTATGATTGAATAGGAATCGCAAGAGGTGCGATATGAAGAGGGAGCATTTAATTGAAGCCGGAGATAGTGGCTTGAGGAACCAGAGAAAGATCGGCGCCATAGGCCGGTGAAGAAAAGAAAAACCTAAAAGTGGTTTTTGGAAACGTTGTGAAGAAAGGAAAAGTCATTAACTTTTTATTTTAGTTCCTATAATAAAGGAAATTAAAACAAATTAAAATCTAAAGTTTTAGATTACAAGTTTAAATAATTCTTTTTATTATTTAAATTTTTGAAGACGATTAAGCACGATCGAAGGATTATACCGATCAAGAAGCAGTACCAGAAAGGGAAAATTTTCGTCTAGATTAATTTTTGCATCGAAGAAACGATAGCAAGCCGACCCGTTTATAGCGATTAAAGAAAAGATCGCACGATGTCAAGTGGACAAGAAACCTCGACAAATCAGAATAGCCAACCCAACCACCTAAGGGATAACACGTTGTTATCATTGTAATGTCCCATATTAAATTCCACGAACTATACAATTTGGGCGGTAAAAATTAAAGCAATTTTTAACGTTCATGGATTATGGGAAGCAATTGAACCAGAAGAAGGACAAGCTGTTGACCTAAAAAAGAACAACATGGCAATAGCCTATCTTTATCAAGCACTTCCAGAGGACGTGGTACTATAAGTAGCCCAATATACGCAAGCTACAGAAATATGGGAGGCAATTAAAGTAAGGAATATGGGTGTCGAAAGAGTAAAAAAGGCACGACTCTCAACTCTAAGGGCTGAGTTTGAGTCATTAAAGATGAAAGATGGAGAAACCATCGATGATTTTTTGGGAAAATTAAACGGGCTGGTCTCCAAAGCCGTAACGCTTGGCGCAACAATTGCTGAATCTGACATGGTTGGGAAACTCCTTGACTCCATGCCAGATCGCTTTATTCAAATCGTTGCAACAATCGAACAATGCTACGATGTTGACAGCATGAAGTTAGGAGAAGCCATAGGGAGACTTAAAGCATATGAAGAACAAATCAAAGGAAAAGACGACTCAAGTATAAAGGATAGTAAACTGTTGTTTACTCGCTCACAAGGAAAGCATAAGCAGCAAGCTGGTCATCGTCCTAAGCAAGGACAAAATCGTAATAATTATAACGGCCGTGGAAAGAGCCGTGGGTACGGAAAGCCATTCAGACAAGACCGTGGAGGTCAAGGATCAACGTCAAATGATCGAAAGAACCAGTCAAAGTATAAAGACAGAAGTCAAGTGAAGTGCTGCCAATGTAATGAACTTGGTCGTTACGCATCCAAGTATCAAAAGTCCAAGAATAAAGAAGAAGCCAATATTGTTCAGACTGAACAAGTAATAAAAACTCTCCTATTAGCTTGTTGCAGATCCAAACAAGAAGATGCAATTTTCCTCAATGAAGAAAAGATAACGCCAAGAAAATCAGAAGACGAACCAAGTAACAAAGATATATGGTACTTAGACAACGGAGCAAGCAACCATATGACAGGCATTAAATCTCACTTATCTGAATTAAATGAAGACATTAATGGAGAAGTAAAATTTCGAAGACGGTTTGCATGTGAAGATAAGAGGGAAAGGCTCAATACGAGTAAATTGCAATAATGGTGAAGAAAAGACGATCACCGACGTATATTACATACCCGATCTTCGAAATAACATTTTAAGCTTAGGACAAGCTACTGAAAATGGGTGTGATATACGAATGAAGAACGAGTTTTTATGGATATATGATGACTCTGGTGATCTCCTAATGAAGGTGGAAAGATCATAAAATCGTCTCTACAAAGTAAAGCTTGATATGGGAAAATCAATGTGTTTTCTTACAAAAACAAACGAGACGTCAATGTTGTGGCATGCTAGACTCGGACACATTGGATTCGAGTATGCTAAAATGATTGTTAAGAAAAATATGGCGAAGGGTGTACCAAATTTTACCCATCAGCCACAAGTATGCGATGTATGTCTAGTTGGAAAACAAACACCACACTCATTTCCAGCTCAAGCACAATTTCGAGCAAAGCAACCGCTCGAATTAGTCTACGGTGACCTATGTGGACCAATCTCACCAACAACACAATACGGTAACAAATATGTGTGTTTATTGGTGGATGATTACTCTCGATATATGTGGGTATATATCATAAAGTCTAAAGATGAAGCATTGAACTTTTTCGTTAAGTTCAAAGAAGTAGTCGAAGCCGAAACAGGTCATAAGATTAAGACCTTGAGAACCGACAGAGGAGGAGAGTTTACCTCAAACGAGTTCAAGACATTTTGTGAAAGAAACAGTATACTACGACAAATCACAGCCCCTTACACTCCACAACAAAATGGAGTGGTAGAACGCAAGAACAGGACCGTGATCGGAACTACATGGTGCCTACTAAAAGGTATGAATGTCCCACAAAACTTTTGGGGTGAAGGAGTGAGACATGCGGTGTACGTGCTAAACCGCACACCAACAAAGGCCCTTGAAAACATAACACCATACGAAGCAATGTCAGGGCGAAAGCCGAATTTAAAGCACTTAAGAGTGTTCGGCTGCTTGGCTCACGCAAAGATTCCTGCAGTAAATTTAAGGAAACTTGATGATAGAAGTGAAAGAGCCATTTAGTTGGTACCGAACCAGGAAGTAAAGCATATCGGTTATATAACCCAAACACAAATAAAGTAATGGTGAGCCGCGATGTGGAATTTGAAGATAACAAGGCGTGGGATTGGAAGAATCATCTCACAAACGCCGGTGAAGGACTCGAATGGGTAGACTTTTTGGTCGAATGAGAATTAACCACAACCGATGATAATCAAGATGAGACCTATGGGGAAGATCCTGACGAACCAGAGACCCCAAGTACCCCACCAAGCCAAGGATCACAGTCGATAGGGCAAAGTACACCCTCAATAGACTCTAACTCATCCAGTCCAGGTCAAGATGAATCTCCTGTGTTTTCACAAATTGAATCAGTAAATGAAAACACAGAAAGTGAAGAGATAGACCCTAACGTAAATTACACGCCAATTCAAGGTCTACCTAATTTGGCAGAAGTATATGAAAGAGATCCAGCTATGAATGAGCATGGAGAATTTGTAATTCAAGGAGTTGACATGTATGGAAGTGAACTCCTATTGATGCACGACGAACCAATGAATTACAAAGAACCGACTGGGAGTAATGCATGGGACAAAGCAATGCAAGACGAGTTAGATTCGATAGAAAAGAATAGAACATGGACATTGACCAACCTACTTGCTGGACACAAGCCCATTGGTTTAAAATGGGTATTTAAGTTGAAGAAAGATGCGAAAGGTGAAGTAACAAAATATAAAGCACGTCTTGTCGCAAAAGGATACGTACAAAGACATGGTATTGACTCTGAAGAAGTATTCGCACCAGTAGCTAGAATCGAAACCGTTCGATTACTACTCGCACTAGCTGCACATGAAGGATGGACTGTTCATCACCTCGATGTCAAGACAGCATTCTTGCATGGTGAATTAAACGAAGAAGTATATGTAGAACAACCTAAAGGTTTTGTGAAACCAGGAGCTGAAAACAAGGTCTACAAGCTAATAAAAGCATTATATGGACTACGCCAAGCACCACGAGCTTGGAATATTAAATTGAATAATACTTTAGACCTTGGTTTCGAGAAATGTCCATGAGAAGCAGCAGTGTATACACGTGAAAAAGGAAAAAGAAAGTTAATAGTAGGCGTCTATGCTGATGACTTAATCGTAACAGGAAACAATAAAGAAGAAATCTCAAAATTCAAGCAGCAAATGAAGAAGTCATTTGAAATGAGTGACCTTGGAGAACAAAAGTACTATCTTGGGATCGAAGTACTACAAAACAAAGAAGGGATGACGTTAAAGAAATCGGGTTATGCAAAGAAGCTATTGAAGGACGTTGGGATGTTAGAATGTAATCCTACGCGATACCCGATGAAAGCAGGTCTAAAATTATCAAAGAATGAAGAAGGAACTGAAGCAAATGCAACGGAATACCGAAAGCTGATAGGATGTCTAAGGTATCTAACTCATACAAGACCAGACATCAACTTTGCAGTAGGGTATGCAAGTCGGTTTATGCACTCGCCAAAGGTAGCTCACATGAAAGCCGTGAAACATTTACTACGATATATAAGAGGTACAATTGAATATGGAATTCAGTACAAGAAAGGAGGCAGAAAAATACTAAAGGGTTATAGTGATAGTAGCTATAACATGGACGTTGATGATGGAAAGAGCACAACCAGAACTATATTTTATTTCTGTAATGCTCCGATTGCATGGAACACTCAGAAACAAACTACAGTTGCTCTATCATCTTGTGAAGTAGAATTCATGGCAGCCGCCTCAGCTGCATGTCAAGCCTTATGGTTACAAGGATTGTTAGAAGACTTGACTAGTTGGAAGCAAGAGAAAGTGACACTGTTTGTGGATAACAGATCAGCAATAGCATTAATGAAAAATCCAGTATTTCACGGACGAAGCAAACATATAAGTACAAAATACCACTTCATACGAGAATGCGTGGAGAAGCAACAAATCGAAGTGGAGCACATTAGTGGCGAGGAACAGAAGGCAGATATACTAACGAAGGCATTACCAAGAATCAATTTCATGGAGATGCGCGAACTACTAGGCGTCAAGGACCTCACAATACAAGATCGAGATTAAGGGGGTGATTGTTAGTTAATCATCGATCCCGTTAAGTTTAACTAACTCTGTTAGAAAATACCGTTAGTATAGTTTAGTGCCAAAATTGTAAATTAGTGATAGTTTGTGAGAAAAATGTAAATATGAAAAGAACCGATACGACGTTTCATGAACAGTCGCGTCCCTTGCCGGAATAACCGTCGGAATAACCGTCACCGGAAATAATCGTCATCGGAGGGTATAAATACCCCTCCCCGGTCCTTTGTAAAATCATCACAATCACATTCAGATTAATTAAGAAATCGTTTCCATATTATTGTTTAACAATCCAATTTCTATCAGAGATGTTGTAAAAGTTTCAAATTAAGTTTTAAGAAGGTGTCATTAGATAATCATATTATACATTATTATGGGGCTGTTTGGTAGCCTCTTAACAGTCATTAAGAGACCACGTACCTCATCTTAATAGCTCATAACCTCTTAATGATTAAAAGACAACCTCAAGTCTGAATAGTTAAAAGGTAACCATTAAGATGTAGCTTCTTAAACCCTTAACTAATTATCGCAGGTACAAGTTGCAGTTATTGAATTTAGTACAGTTGGGCCAAATATCTCTTGGATTTTTCTGCTAATGTCATTTTTTTTTCTTCAAAGTTTTTCCAGCTTAATTTTGTAGTATTTGCAAGGCATCATATTCAATGTAGAGTTATTAGTGATATTTTGTGGGTGATAATTTCAGACTTCTCTGCACAAACGGGGAATCAGAAATGGACCAAAGGCATACATTGCAAGTAAGCCCTATTTTTCAGTTTTTTGTGTCTTGAAATATTGCATTTATACGGGTCATGTCTGGATTGTAAATGAGCTGTGTCCGTGTTCATTTAGACTCGAGCTCAGCTAGTTTAGAGCTATAGTTCTAAAACTAAAGCTTAGCGAGTAGTTTTCCAAGTTCTAGCTTGGCTCGTTCCTTCTTAAATTATTTATATATTTTCTTTTTTTATTAATTTATATTTATAAATTCTATATGTAGTATAATATAATTATTTTCTCATAACTTATATGCAATAGTTATATAACTTTTAATATAACAAATAAAAGTTATATAAATAAAATGCTCATTCAGGCTCGCGAGCTGGCTTGAGCTCGATAAAGCTCCGCGATTCGAGTTTTTTAGCGAGCTGATCTCGAGTAGATCATGAGCAGCTTGGTTCATTTACTCCCCTAGTCATACCTAAAAAGAAAAAACGTGTCAAAAGTGTTTTAGTTCTTTTTTTATAATTATCATATGCTCGAAAACTGTCTGCAAATAATTCAATTTCTGAACTGTGCATGGCATTGTTGCAGGGTTTGTGGGCGAGTCAAGCTACCTCATTTTTTCTGCTGCAATGGGCTTAGTTCACCACAGGTAAGTAGAAATGGTTCAACCAGTTAGTTCACCACAGATAAGTAGAAACGGGTTCTCTGAACCGCTATGGATCATGAAATATTGCGAACTGTCTCCATCTCATGGTTCATTGCGTTTTTGGGATGGCAAATATTTGGTTGCAATAATGTAAGCATGCCATTTGACTATTCACTATTCAGTGGTCTTAATGTTAAATTTGTTAAATCACTTCCGTTCCAAAATTTTAAACTTCAGCTAGTTTTGCTTCTTGTTTCTCGTAATAGTTACAGATTTTCCTAGAGTTCATTATATAATATATATGCTGGTGAATATGGTTTCCTTATTTTCACTGGTTGATTCAGTGTATTACATGGGTCTCAAGCTACTATTAATATATTCTTTATGTGTCTATACACAGCAACACACTATACACACATATGCTTGAAGTCCTATTGATATTGTTCGCTCACCTTTAAACAATGCTCGAGTTAGAAACAAATACGAACTATAAATGTGTACAATGTATTTCTATACATTAAATTATGAGGTCAATTTTATGCTGTTTTGACTTAACTACGCATCTTGTTGTTAACTGAGGTTTAGATCACGGGTAACATATTGTCGCGAGGTGGATCAATAATGTTTGGTTTCGATGAGTGAAATGAACAATTCTGGGTCAGCCTATCGAAGTTATCGTTAAGACATCGAAATAGATCACAAGTTTTCTTAAGTCGACATATCTGTTATGGATCTAACAGGTATATTATATGTACAATAATAAAGTGAATGCAAATGGATGTATAAGATAAACATATTGAAATATGAAGTGAAGGGTAAGCTACTTGGAAGAAAGGAGTCCCTCACGAAGGTTGGATGTTATGACCTCCACCGCACACCGCTCCATCTCATTGTCATGGTGTGGTGTTCCTGGTGGTACCAGATCTGCTCCCGACTGCTTTTACCGTTTTCCTCACATAGTGCCATAAGTAACACATGGTCGACTGTGATTGGTTTCGTTTTGATTGGGTAATGGTTGAGCTCAACCTTAATGGCTAAGCACTTGATAGGTCATCACTTAAAAGCCATACAAGATGGATTAACTGTTAATGAACCTACGCCCAGCTTAAGAGCGCCATCTACACTACTCACTAAAATGTTTGACATTTTTCTAACCTGATTTTAGGCAAAATCATTTATAATTGGTTTTAACGACAGGAGCAATTTAGTTGAAAAAGAAAAACACGAGTACATGTATGGTTGGTTTCCATTACATGTTATTATAGGAAAGATTTGTTAGACTACCGCATCTATGAAGACATGATTAGTGACGAGAGCTCGTAAAGACGTATAAAAATTAGGGATTAGGCATGTCTCTAGGTGTAGGGTAGTGTGTAGGCCTAGGTAGTGGGTTTGTGGGTATAAAAATTCTTTAGTCTTCCTGCGTATTTACCTTTACTCCTCCAACTACCGACAATTGTTTATGTTGGATCCTGTAAATATAACAAGAGACTTTGTTGGATTCCGGTGTGACAAAGATGGGGTACCGTAAATATAACAAGAGACTTTGTTGGATTCTGGTGTGACGAAGATGTGGTACCAGTTTGCACAATTAAAAAAATCTGGTGTTATATTCTTTCAAATTTGTGTAAGCGTCTAACCCTTTATTATAGCTAAATCAGCATGTTACATGGTCCTGGTCATGCTACATGATACTACATGTGCCTGTGTTATAGTTAGCATATCGTTTATGTGTTGGTTTATTTATTCAGCCCACCAATCACGCAGATGTAAACAGCTTACTACATATTATATAAACTACTGGTTTGAGATTCGTGTATTGCATGGGTAATTCATTAAAGTACAATATTTAATTAATAATTGATATACATTAAACAATAACTATCAAACGCTATGAATGCCAAGTCTTTACAACAACAATTTAAAAATAAACAATACATTTTTATTTCTAAAGTGTTTTTAGTTTTTAATACAAATAAATAAACCGAAAAGCAAGAAAATACCCTCAAAATTTTTAACAATACATTTTCTTAAAAAACTTATAAATGACGAATGTTTTAGTTTGTAATAGTATACTTCATTATTTAAATTCATCATAAGAGAGCTTCAACCGTAAATCATACCTTTTTGTCATTGAATTAATTAGACTTTCAAAAACTTAAGTTGCAAAATGCTAGAATTGAAAGTTAAATAATTTGTATATAACACAGGGATATATATACTATTTATAAAGTAAAGATTTGCTCGGTTTGCATTATTACAGATACAAATGGGTATGGTATGACAGATATAAAGCAATATTATGTTTAATTTTATTTATAGCAAAATTTGATGAACATACAAACCTGTTAAGTTTTAATTTTAAATTTCAGTAAGCGCATATATCTTGAATAACGTTTTCTTAATAAAATAAGAGATAATTATAAATTTTAAATATTTTCAAAAACATAGGAGGTAAATATTGATTTAATAGTTTCTGAAGCATAAATTTCAGTATAGGTAAATATTATTGTAATTTTATTAAAACAGTGAGACTTAATATAGAAGTGACAAGCGGTAAGGATTATAACTTTTTATTAGATAGTATAACATAAAATATAAATGTAAACATAAACCTCCAAAACAAACGAAAAGCTCCCTGATGTAGATTGGTGCATCCGCATCATCTCACAATTTCATAGACACAGACATGTTCTAGTTTGTAGCGTAGTAATGCTAAATGGTAAAAGTCAGACCGGTCAATCAAACCACATCAATCAATTTGCTATAGATTTACAGGTTAGTTTTCTGTATTCACATGTTTTTTTTAAAGTGAGTGGTCTGATTGTATTGTTAACAAGAATGTGTAAATAACAATCATAGTCAACAATAATGTAATAAATAAATCATTACACTGATACGTGTGGATGTCATTTTACTTCTTAGTTTACAGTGCAATGTCAGCATCACATATACTCCATCATCTTTCATAATATCATAGAAATGGTCATCAATTCATCACCTCCTTTCACTTTTAAATAAAATAATAATATTTATATAATTAACATTAAATTAAAGTTGTAACATAGCACCAGCTAGTTAACTAAAAATAACTAGTAAATAATATTTATATTTATATGGTTCAAAAGCTCATGTCTCAAAAAGGTTCAAGCTCATTTGTCTAAGCCTATTTATCTTGGGTTCATATTATTGTTATCTTCTTCCTCTCTCTCTGGTTTTTGTTAGGAGCGACTTTTCTTCAAAACTGAATGACCCACTTCCTTTGATTACCTCTTCAAAAAGTTAAAAAAACACAAATTGTTTTGGTGGTGGTTACCTCTCCAAACAAAGAGCAGAGTGACATTTTCATCGTGGAAATTCCCACGCTATCTTCACTGCAAGCGGCACCAACTATGGACAGGGTAGTGTTTGCCGTCGGCGCCGCTTGCCATGTCACCTGTTGGGCGGCAAATCGATGCCCACACCTGACAGTCTTACAATGTTATATTGTAGAATTACCTAGACGGTCTATGGTGTGTGTCACCCTTTAAAACCACATAAATCTAGTGTTGCACCCCAAATGTGATAGATCATGTATCCATATGCATTACAGTACCCTAATCTGAGTATAACTAAGCTGACTTAAATTAGTTAACCAATATCTAACACTAGCACATTTCACATTAATCACTTAAACTTAGGGCATGTTTGGAATTAAGTTTGAAAACACTTTATTAACTCATTAGTTTTTTCAGAAGTCATTTTAAAAATTCAGGATTTATGGCTTTTTGAAAACAGTTTTTTTAATTTTTTCAAAAAACTAAAATAAAAATGATTTTTTTGCTTGTCAAACATTTTTTTAATTTGTTGGCTTTTTTAAAAAATCAATAAGTTAGTAAGTTCAAACTTATTCCAAACATGCTCTTAGTTTGAAATCAAATTTTGACTTTTGGATTTTCCAATCTAGCAAAATACCAAATTAAACCTAATGGTTTAACATATGTGGTATTAGGTTACTCATCGTTCGGAATTGCTAATTAATCATTTAAATAAACTTAAAAAACATTATACGAGTTCTAATATTATTATATGTTTGACCCGCTAGTTAAACATAATCTACTTATTTTCATAGAATAATCGAAACCGAATGTTTTTCTTTTAGGAAAAGTAACATGTAACAATCTGTTGCACGGTGTTCTTGTTTGTCTAGATGCGGTTGGAAGCTTCCTGTGGTTTGAATTTAGACTATATGCATGCATCCATAGGACCATACTCAAGACCTTTGTGTGGTAGGGGCTACTACAATGGACGTCTCTCGATTACACATAATAAATCACTTTATTATTAGTGGCCTACTTGGTACTCTAAAATCTTTATGGGGTATTCAAAATTTTTGGAGAATTTAAATACATTTGTTTGCATCTGTTTACATTTTTTGGTAGGGTAACGAAGATGAATAACAATTTGTTAAATGAGAAACTATATCTCCCTGAGAAAATAACTGGTTTAATATATACGAGTGTTAAAGAGAAAACTACATAAGTTACAAGAAAATCGAGATAACTACTACTAACCAATCAACTTTATATAAGATATGAAATACGGCGACTGATAGTGCAATCTGTGATAATCCGCGAAACGTATTGGTGGGCCGATGGCTCATGCCTGGTTGAAATGGGTGGTGTCACATACGACGTTAGTGGCAATAAAATGGTTGTTATAGACAAGAGCGGACCCACATAGAGATGACCGGTGTCTTGTTACCCCAATGTTTTTTAAAAAATCTCTAGAAGTGGTATATTAAATTTTTAAGAGACCACACATAAATTAGTAGATGGATCGGACACCATAACCAACCGTTAATGCGCTGTAGTGGTAAGACTTCACATTAACAAGAGAAGGGTCTCATGTACGATCTTTGAAGACCCTGGTTTTTTGTTTTTTTAATTTCTACCCACTGTTAGTTACTTAGGGTTTTATACTTGAGAGAGAAGCACGCATAGGCTTCTACCGCCAAACAAATACGCCCTGAGACCACCTCATAACCACTTCACCGGTTGCTTTCCTCCTCTACCGGCACCGGGCCTCCCCATCTCTGACATCCTCCCTCTCGACTCTTGTCTGTCTCTTCCGAGTCTCTGGCTTTGTCTCATACAAGCCACAAAAGGTAATTTTAGGGCTACTTGGTTGATTTTGTATTGGTAATTGCATGTTGTATTATCAAATTGTGACTTAGTTTTGTTAAAAGCGTGAATTTTAAAGCTAGTTATGCAAGAATTGAAAGCATAGTTTTGTTAAAGATTTAAATTTTAGGTCTAATTGTAACTTAGTTTTGTTAAAAACTTGAATATTCGGATAGGCGGTGCCGCATTGATTATATGAACGATGCTTGAGTTTGTTATATTGAAAGAAAGCTTCTTGCCAATATTACGCAAGAAGATTTAATGGCTTGTTTTCAAAATATGAAAAGCCATAGGCGAACAACTTTAAAAATTTGTAATGTTTTTTTTCTCGTTTCAAATGACTTCGTATTTTGTGTGCTTTCTGATGAGTAATGATCATATATGTTTTTATTATCATATTGTTTTTATTACATTTCTCCTCTCGACCCGACTCAACTGAACAACAACCGGCCTCTGAAAAATTGATCTCTGAAAAAATGGGACCTTTTTGGAGAAAAATCATGAGTCTGCCACTAGTTATAGACCAACTACAACATCATTAGCTTTTGAGCATATAGCACTTGATGAATATGGTAGTGGTTGTTAGCTAGTGGTAGTAATAATGACTGAGATAAGTGGTGATGGGACTTGGGGATACAACCTGAAAGTTCGGGGAAACAGGCATTGATAGAGCACGTGTGTGTGCAGAAAGTTCGGGGAAATAGGCATTGATAGAGCACGTGTGTGTGCACTATCAATGCCTATTTGCACACACACGTGCTCTATCAATGCCTATTTCCCCGAACTTTCAGGTCGTATTCTTAAGTCCATCACCAATTATCTATATGAATAAAATAGTTATATATATCGTTTGAATTTGATAGATCTAACAATCTCTTATCATAATGATAAGTAGCAAGGTCACACAGTGAAACCACATTACTAGTAATATGAAAAACGTAAGTGAAATTTGTCTATCTGTATAACGTGTGTGTGAATCTATACGTGGGCCGTGGGCGTGAGGCACTGTTTTTTTCTTATGAACATAGATGAACACACTATGGAAGATGGTGTAATAATAGGTGTTCTCTCCCTTTGAACTTTTGAAGAATGGAGATCGATGGTTTAAATTTCGCAATAGAAGTTAGGTGGATTTAGAAATAGCTTAAGAAAAAAGAGAAAACATACATTGCATTTGTTGTTTATTTATTGTCTTAAGGAACATGGGTTTGTCGGAGTAGTCTGTGGTTTAGGTCAAAAGAAAGCTAGCCTAATCTAAGACGATAGTTATGGCACATCTGCATGGGATATGGGAAGGATGTGACCCCTTGTTCTCAAGTAATTCCTACTTACAACCTTCCTCAATTGTCCACATCAACTCCATATAAGCCTAAATTTCCTAAACATGTATTGTTTGTTAACTTAAAACTTTATATATATGTTTAAAATATTCATATATATATATATATATATATATATATTATATATATGATCGTTTACCATATTTTCTTTTCATTTTATTCGTCGTATATATAAAACAATTACGATAAACATAATTTCTTATGATTGGGTTGTGACGAGATACTGTCGTCCAAGCCAATGCTCATCTAAACCTACAAGAACCGGACACACATACGTCAAAGAAAAATTAATCGGAATTCACATGAGGGAATACAATTTTTTGACCAGCAAAACAAACTTTCATTACTAACCACAAAAGTTACATGTTACAAACATAGTCAACAAGGCACCGACAAAATGTAGTGCCTAAATTAAGCATAAACGTACAGTAACTATCCCCATGATCCTCCCTCTGGCCTTCTCATTCTAAACTTTTAACTTTGACTCTTGTGTCCAAGCTATTCGACTTACTGTCATGTCTTGCGAGCTTCGTAAGCATGATAGAATATATACTTATCGTTCATATCTCGTGTTGATCATCCAATGACTGCAAACTATAAACTTAATTGATCGCAGATGATATCAGCTATAGTATTAGTTTATTGATTATCTTAAATCTTAAATATGTGCTAAACATAAAATAAGTCGAAACATGTAAAATAGAAAATGTATTTTCACTTTTTTTTGTCTCATTAAGTATTCTCATGAATCTTCTACTTATTTGTTTATAAATAAAAATAAATCTATATATCTGTATCTATACAAAGGTTTGAACACTAGACATACTCGTTTAGTTACCTTGGTTTGATATATATATATGACATGTTTGGCCCTACAAGCCGAATACAGAACCATATCTTGGTTTTAGTGATTTTTCATATCAGTCGCCTAACTATTATGGGGCCAACAGCCAAAACCACACAAATTGCTTTCCTTTGGCCGGTTCAGTAGATTTTTTATATTTTTAACAAAGATATATAGTGTTTAAAAAAGATGTAGAAAGTAATCAGAAACATCACGTGTTATAAGAGGGTTATATATGACAAATACGTAGACAAAAATCTTCCCAAAATAAAACACCATGTTGTAATAATTAAAATTGGAGACCCTGAATTGTGACGTCTCGAACTTGATTCGCGAAGGAAACCAAACGCCTCTGCCCAGTTCCTTCGACAGAACCCTAAAAGCATCAAAGTCCTCTCTCTGTAGCTGTTTTAAACCGGCACGTTGTCAAGGCCGGCTATGAGGCAGAGCCGGGTGGTCGAGCGACTCCGGCCTGACACCCCGATAAGCCTGAACTTTTTTTTTAATTATATAAGTTTTTGAAAAAAAAATATGTATTCTTAATATTTAAACCTAGTTGCTCAACTAACTTAAGGCCCAATTTTTGTTCTTCTTCGACCGACAAATTTATCACGACTCTCGAAAACGGCCCTAAGCGTTGTAGGGGAGACGTGACAATAAGTCTGTGCCAAAAGTGTCAAGTTGTGAATCTTGAAAAAAAAGGTTGAAGAACAAATTTATGATGATAAAAGTCAAAGAATACAACTTTGCTTTTAAATATATATACTAAGTTTCGTACTCGCGTGTTGGGACGCCAGCGAGGATTTTCAGTTTGTAGGTTCTGTTAATTAGTATGTTATGTTGCTACGTAAGTTAAGTTTTGCGTAGAGGGTTTAGAGCATGCATGACGGTACATTATGTTGCTTCATAATTTTGAGCATTCTCAACCGATCTCTATCTTCATCTCTATAATTACACTAAAAAACACTATATTTCTTTTTTCTGTTTAATTAAATAATATTTTTTGTATTTTAACTATTACAGTTTTCTCTTTTCATCCTATAATTTATAAAAAATCACTACCTTTTTCCCAAATTTACAAAAAATCACTACCTTTTTCCCAAATTTACAAAAAATCACTACATTTTCTCTCTCTATCCTATAATTTACACTCACAACTACTCAAAACCCTACCCTATAATTTACAAACTTCCCTCAAAATATTTTGGGTACCTGATGTTCGGGTATTTTGTATATATATTAATATGTTGATTATGTAGTTTTGTTCAGTATATTGTTAGAACTTTGGTACTTCATACGTGCTTTTGTATTTCAGGTCATTGATCGTTAAATATACTAAATTGGAGACTTGTACGAGCATGGAATGATATCTCAGCAACACCAGAGCATAAATTGAAGTCTTGGGAAGTGTTAGAAGGATTCGGGAAGAGTTTAGATGAGAAACCTAAAGCCGATGCTAAAACTGAACAAGATAGGTTGACGAAAAGCGACCAAGAAGTAAAACGAGCATATCCTGGGCTAGAAAATGAGTTATGAAACCCATAATATATGAATTTTGGGTTTCTCGACAAAAGGAATCCAAAAATGATGTCATCTTCCATCGTGTAGCGTGATGGTATGGGTATATGGCCATTGCGTTAAGCGACGGGCCTAAAAAACGGGGAAAAAATGGGTTTTGAACTATATCTTCTATTTACAAACCCTAATCAAGGGGGACGACTTCCAATCGTTTTGGGACGACAAGGGGGACGACTTCCAGCCGTTTTGGAACCCATAATATATGAATTTTGGGTTTCTCGACAAGAGGAATCCAAAAATGAGGTCATCTTCCATCGCGTAGCGCGATGGTATGGGTATATGGCCATCGCTAATCAAGGGTTTTGACCTATATCTTCTATTTTTTCCCCTTTTTTAGGCCCGTCGCGTAGCGCGATGGCCATATACCCATACCATCGCGCTACGCGATGGAAGATGACCTCATTTTTGGATTTCTCTTGTCGATAAACCCAAAATTCATATATTATGGGTTCCGTAACTCATTTTCTAGCCCAGGATATGCTCGTTTTACTTTTTGGTCGCTTTTCGTCAACCTGTCTTGTTCAGTTTTAGCATCGGCTTTAGGTTTCTCATCTAAACTCTTCCCGAATCCTTCTAACATTTCCCAAGACTTCAACTTATGCTCTGGTGTTTCCGAGATATCATTCCATGCTCGTACAAGTCTCCAATTTAGCATCTTTAATGATCAATGGCCTGAAATACAAAAGCACGTATGAAGTACCAAAGTTCTAACAACATACTGAACAAAACTACATAATTAACACACTAATATATATACTAAACACCCGAACATCAGTACCGGATGAGAATGCTCTTACGCATACAAATTAAGTTTTGTTACTAAATATTTTAGTGTTCCGCCATTTTATGTAGTGCTACTATCCGTAGCCCATTGCATGTGCAGTTTTCCCATGGCTTTTTCATAGAAACCTACTGTTGATTGGTGTTGCAATCCATCTGTAATTATTGAACATGTAATAAAAAGGATGCATTTTGCATTAGACAAATGTCATAAAAACCAATATACTTTCTGTTTTATCTCGTTAAAGTCCATCAACTAATTTTTTGCACATTAAAGTTCCTCAACATGTTAGAATTGAACAAAAATGTGACATAACTTATAAAAACCTTTCAAGATATAAATAATTTTCATTTTTTCGCTTGGTAATTCTAATAGATTTCAAGAACCTATTACGAATCCTCAATTTCGCAACGAAAATGTTTATGTATAGATCGAGCATGCATATGTAAGTTTTTGTTTGTTCTATGATAATGATTTTTTTGTATTTGATTGGGGATAACTAAAGCAGAAAAATGTGTCCTCGTGATAAACTGTTACATTCATTCATTAATTTTCAAAAAGGTTCGGCACTTTCGTTCTTTTCTTAGAATTTTTTTCATATAATCTTTGTAGATATTAACTTTTAATCTAAGTTGCATTAATAAAGATTATGTTGAAGCATATGTTAAGTGCGTGATCAAGCCACAATCTAAATAAGAAAAATGAGGTTCTGACATTTGTGAATTTGTGAGAAAAAAAGGAGTTCAGTGACCTGTGAATATGGCAATGGAGGATAGCAAAGAAGACACCAACACAGCATGCAACAATTGTTGGAGTTAAATGAATCTTATATTTTGGAAATTCTCAAAATTTTATATTTTTCAATGTTTTTGTATTTTATATATATCTCAAACAAAAATCATATTCTTTTTATATTTTTCTGATATTTTCTCCCCTAAAA
Source organism: Bidens hawaiensis (assembly GCF_021521415.1). Taxonomy (NCBI): domain Eukaryota; kingdom Viridiplantae; phylum Streptophyta; class Magnoliopsida; order Asterales; family Asteraceae; genus Bidens; species Bidens hawaiensis. Next base: position 81,612 of record NW_027496045.1, read on the forward strand.
ATAAAAAACAAAATGAAAGAATATAAATGAAAACTGTACAAGAAATAAAATTGATCAACCGAGAGATTGAATATCTAAAAATCTTTTTAGACCACTTGGACGAAGTAAGTATATAAATCTTGTTTTATCAAATGATTTGGTAAAAAGGTCAGCTTTTAAAAATCTGTATGAATTATTTCTAAAGAAATTAACTTCTATTCGAAACAATCCTGAACAAAGTGATACCGGATTTCTATGTGCTTGGTTTTCGAATGATGTACGGAGTTTTTCGTGATACAAATAGCAATGGAATTATTAATATAAATGGGAGTAGTAAGAAACTTCAAACCGTAATCCCGCAAGTGTTGTTGAATCCATAAAACCTGTGAACAGCAACTCGAGGCTGCCACGTATTCGACTCCATCGGTTGAAGTGGAGACCATCGTTTGCTTCTTACAATGCCAAGAAACAAGCCGGTTTCCTAAGAATTGACAACCCGTCGTTGTAGACTTGAAATTGATCATTCAACCTCTGTAGTCCAAATCTGTATAGATAGAAAGCTTAAAACTGTCTTCCTTAGGGTACCATAACCCGATGTCAGGATTACTCCTCAGATAGTGAAAGATACGCTTAACCGGCTCAAGACGAGTCACTCGGGGACTTGACTGATACCTAGCACATAAATAAGCAGCAAACGTAATATTTGGACGATAAGCCATTAGATACATTAACGAACTGATTATTGCACGATAAAGGGTCTGATCAATGGTATCCTCCAATTCAACAGGTGATAAATTCTGACCAACGGGGAAAGGAGTCGAGGGCACTTTTCCAGCGGTTATATGTTCGTATACTTCATTTGGTGATTGAAAATTCACAAATCACACTAGTGAACCTGCAACCCTAAAAACAAACTCATTTCTCCCATCGAACTCATCTCGAATTTTGTCTGCATCGTCTTCTCAAAATCTTTGCATAAGCTGTTGTTCGTGGAACCAAAGATGACATGAACGTATATCTAGAGTAAAAGAAGATCGTCTTTCACAAACTTGTAGAATAACGTACAATACACAGTCCCTCTTGAGAATCCGCTATCCGAAAGATGGTCAGCCAACGTGCTGTAGCAAACTCTCGAAGCTTGGTGAATACCGTATGAAGCCTTGTTTAATCGGTACACACGCTCAGGATAATTAGAATCTTCAAAACCTGGAGGTAGTTTTACGTAGACCTCTTCATGAATCACCCCATTCAGAAAATGCACTTTTAACATCCATTTGGTATACTTTAAACTTCCTGAAAGCTGCATAGGCCAGAAAAATCTGTATAGCTTCGAGTCTTGCAACTGGAGCATATACTTCATTATTGTCAATGCCTTCTCGTTGATTAAACCTTTGGACTACCAATCTTGCATTGTTCCATACGATAGCCCCACAATCATCCTTTTTACACTTAATACCCACTTAGTCAGGATAGCCTTCTTAGCATGATCAGGTTTTTCGATCAAATCGCAAACACCAAGACGAACAAATTGCTGAAGTTCATCTTGCATTTCTTCTACCCAATATGGCTCTTGTAAAACCATGTTAGGATCGGTTTACAAACACACAAACAATCAAGCAACAGAAAACTAAAGAACACGCGAGATTTACGTGGTTTGGTCAAAACTGACCTACATCCACGGGCTGCAACCAGGGTATTTTATTATTGCTACTGCCTCACTCGTGAGAATTACAAGTACAATGATTACAATATATAAAGACTAGTTAGGGTTTCTAGCTTAGGGAATAAGATAACACAAACGGGCCCTAATAAAGAGATATAGGGCCGGCCCAAAACCTCCCATGTCTTCTATCTTTATAAAACCCATTTAATCCGTCTTCAAGTAACCCGGGCCTAAGCCTACACAAACCCAACAATCACCCACTTGAAGGCTTGATAAACTTCAAACTGCCATCCACTACGAATACTTGTATCTCTAGTAATCTCCTTGACTCACCTGGTTGCAGCTGCCTTCTCATCAAATAACTTGAAGGCCCGTTGAAGCTCCCCCAAGCTCCAACACATCAGTCATTGCTACAACTGCCACTGACTCGTTTTCTATCCCTACCGGCTCCCACTGACACAAACTGCCGGATCCTGAGATATCCCGAGAACAAACAACACTCTCCATATATAGCAGGTAACATTCTAGAGAGACTTTAACAGATGGAATACTGGTTCTTTTAACCCACTGTCGTCTGGTAGATGTAACTGAAGATTTGACTGACTGGCTGTCAATGCTCCCACTATCACGAGCACCTCTAACTGATATTCTTAAACCCTTCCATACACATTCAACCTGAATCTGACCTGTGGCTCTGGGTTTATCTCCTGCAAAACAAACCTTCTTCTGCCCACTAGACTCTGTGAACCAAATTTTGACTTTCTTCTGAACTGGGGCAGTTACTCCCTCAGATGGTAAACTAACCATGTATAGCGAACCTCTCTTTCTTCCTCGAGCCATAACAAGATTACCTTTAACCACCTTCCACTGCCCGTTCCCGAACTTAACCTCATGCCCCTGATTATCCAATTGCCCAACTGAAATCAACAATCTCCTTAGACCTGGAATAACCCTGACATCTCTCAAAGTCCATGAACCAGCTGAAGTCTTCAAATCAATGTCACCCATGCCCGTAACGTTAAGAACTTCATTGTTCGCAAGTCTTACCCTTCCAAAATCACCAAACTTTAGATTCTTCATCGTTTCACTGTAGTAAGTGGCATGAAACAATGCACCAGAATCCATAACCTAGGAGTCAATGTTACTCTAAACACTACAAACCAAAGCCTCATCACTACTGACCCCGTCATTTGCGTTGTCTTCTGTAACGTTCACTTCTTTCGTACCATTCGGACACTGATTCCTGAAGTGTCCCATCTCTTTACAACCCCAGCATTCAATATCTTTTCGAGTCTTAGATTGACTCCTCTTCCTGCTCCCACTGCCTCGTTGTTTTCCCCTACCCCTGCCTTCTACGACTAAAATATTACCTGATGATTCGCCTGAACTTCTGCGTCTTCAATCTTCTCCCATAATCAGATCCCGAATCCCATCGAAAGTAATTTTTGTATACGAGCTACAAACTGCAGTCACTGTTTGAGACCAACTGTCGGGCAAAAAGGATGATAACAACATGCCTTGAACTTCATCATCAAACTTAATGTCGACCGACACTAAGCGGGACAGGATCGAATTAAGATTATTAATATGCGTTGCAACAGACCCACCCTCTTTCATTCTAGTTGTCACTAGCTCTCGAATTAGATAGACCTTATTCGCTGTTGAGGGCTTCTCATACATGTTGGATAGTGCATTCATCATACCACGGGCTGTGGTTTCTTTCATGATGTTGAACGCCACATTTTCTGACAACGACAAAGTAATACAAGCCCTAGCCTTCTTGTCTAAGTTCTTCCAATCTGCTTCTGACATCTTTTCTGGTTTTTCATCTTCTAGCACTACATCTAAATCTTTCTGACAAAGTAGTGCTTCAACCTGCATCTTCCACCAACCAAACTTTTGCCCATCAAATTTCTGTATCATCACCTTTTCATCTTCTGCCATGACAATGACCAAACAAAACTGGATAAAAAACAGAGATAGACAAAGCAATGGCACCGGCCTGAACTTAACGACTGTTCTACTGAACTCTGTTAAACAAACCAACTATCTACACTGCTCGGTAAATATTCCAAACCCCGATGATCAAACCCAAACCAAGACCACGAATCAACTAAAACTACTTGAACTAGCCTAATAGAAAACTGAAACAAACTAGAACTCCAAACCTGTTCCTTAAGTTTCTTTTCTGCTAAACCTTGGTTGACGTGAACAAAAGTCAAATCAACACTAAAGAAATCAATTCTTTGGCGGCTCTACTTTTGTCTTTTTGAAGGAATGATATCAAAATAATATATTGGTGGTGAAAATTGCTTTTCAAACAAAAAAGCAAAACTTACTGGTGCAATTTAATACAATATCTCATATAAGACAAAAAAAAACTTTCTTTACTTCTTTCCTCTATCGAGCACAGCAAAGAGAAAATATATGAAATATCGTGACGAATTTCGATCAAGCGGAAAGGCTAACTGCCAATACAAAAAAACAAGTACGCCACAAATCTTTTCTCTCGCGAACAACGATCGGCTGGAGACGGCGGCGGAACTGCCGGGAGCTAACCCTATATCGCAGCTATCTTCTATCTATTGTTTCCCGTGTAAAACGAAACCTCGGCTCTTGATACCACTTGTTAGGATCGGTTTACAAACACACACACAATCGAGCTATAGAAAAGTAAAGAACGCGAGATTTACGTGGTTCGGTCTAAACTGACCTACGTCCACGGGCTGCAACTAGGGTATTTTATTATTGCTACTGCTTCACTCGTGAGAATTACAAGTACAATGATTACAATATATAAAGACTAGTTAGGGTTTCTAGCTTAGGGAATAAGATATCACAAACGGGCCCTAACAAAGAGCTATAGGGCCGGCCCAAAACCTCCCATGTCTTCTATTTTTATAAAACCCATTTAATCCGTCTTCAAGTAACCCGGACCCAAGCCTACACAAACCCAACACACCATAGATACACTTATTGGTTCAATTTGAAAAATAGAAAGCAAGTTTATTGGGCAATACTCTGAATTCTCGAGGCACTAATATCAACACACAGACATAAAAACGGATCTACAACCACATTTTCTACTTGATGACGCGTATGCACTCCCTCATTCAAATCACCAATAATGTTGTCCTAATGATGATAAGAATGAATACGAAGAGTTAGATTCTAAGGAACTTGAGCATTATCTTGCAGATTGGTAGCGTTTATATCAACCTCTTCTTCTTGGACAAGATCAGAAGATTCATTTGTTTACCTCTTATCTTCATGAGTTTCAACCACTGGTTCTAAGGTCGAATCTTCAAAGTCGACATCATCAGATGTATCAGATAATACATCTAAAGCTTCAGGTTAATCAGATACAGAAGTAGAATGAAAAAGAGAAGAACTTGGAGAATATACTGACTCATTTTCTAGATAAGCACTAACCAGGTCCTCATTCTATACATCAACCGAGGGAGTGAAAAAATCAAAAAGACCATTGTAATCAAGCATCCAGTTCGGTCCCTTGCCAGCAGAGGAATGGCATACCTTTGACAGTCAACATGGTACCACTCTTCAACCCACCCAAAAGAGAGATGAAAAGCTCATTTCTTAGGTGAAGCATACCCAAGAAAGTAACCTTCAATGGCTTTCTCCTCGAATTTTCCCGCATTACGATTTAACATTATGCAAGGACACCCGAGCAGCTCTAGAAATTGAAGACTCGGCATGGTTGTTGAGAAGTTCGTAACTTATTTTCTTGAATTCCTTAACCATGAGAACCCGATTAAGTATGTATCAATTAGTATTCATAGCCTCATTCCAAAATTACACAGGAATCTTAGAATTTGCTCACATGGTTCTAGCCACTTCATTGATGATTCGATTCTTTCTTTCAGCAACCCCGTTCTGTTGTGGCACATAAGGAGCACTATATTCATCGTGAATACCACGTTAAATATAGAAAAACTCCATGACATAGTTCTTGAATTATGTGCCATTATCACTTTGAATATGCCTCACTTTCAACTTGTAAGGTCATTCGATCTTGGTGACCATATTTTGCAAGAGAACGGTTATATGATCCTTCGTGCTCATAAACAACACCCATGAATATTTCTAGTAGTCGTCAGTGACTTCTAAGCAATACAAGTCTCCCCCTAATACTCGCTCGACTAACTGGACTAAACAAATCCACGAGAAGACGTTCCAGTGGAGTTGTGACATCCGTGGCAAAACCAAGTACACCTTAGTACTTACAAACTCGAATAAGGGTTTAACCGCTTATTGCGTAACGAACAAACGAATAACCAAACGGGTCTGGTTATGGTCCGGATATCCCAGGGTGCCATCAATAAGTGATATACGATCTATGAAAGCTAAAATATTAGTAATATGGCCTTAGTTCGATAGCAAACAAGTTAAACGAAAACATGCTCGTTTAACTACCCGCTATAGACTTAAACGCGAAAGATAGTTACAAACCAAGCATTGTATCATCCGTTAAGCCAAAAAAAGACTTACCAAACACTTACTTGAAATTTTTTAAGCGATCCGTGAAAATATTTTGTATTTTTACAAACATATAGTATGTTTTTATAATTTTACACAAAACTAGCCGAAAAACACTCGTTTTCGCTCCGTTTGTCGCACCCGATATATTTTTGTCGCCAGAAACCGAACCCGAAATAAATTTGGACTCGGCATTTCACGTTCGGGCACGTAAATCGAGAAAAGTGGGCCAAATGGGCCCAAAAGGGGACCCAACGAGCCCAGCCCGCCAAAGAAGACTTTCCCCCCTTAAACCCTTTTCATATTTAAACAATACTTTGTGATATCTTTTTCTTGAAAACTCTGGACACAAGTTCTGCTCCAGCCAAAAACCTTCAAACCCTAAGGTAAGGAGCTTAAATAAGTAGCTTTTGTACTTGTTTAAACTTGTTTAATACCATAAAAACATGTCTTGGTTACTAAAAATCATTCCTAACCGTGTAAAAATCCTAAAAATGGTCCATAAACATGTTTTGATCATACACATGGTAAGGAACCTGTTTTGATAGTTTTTTTGGTCATAAACACGGATTAAAGGGTTGAAACGGCGTTTTTACGGTTCAAAAGTTCGTTTTTGTGCACTAGCCGAAACCCTAAGTTAAGGGCTGTTATGTTGATGAAAAATTTCTTGGATTGTGATATAGGACCTGTACCTATCTTACATAGGAGCACAAGAGCTTGAAAAGTTGATTAGAAAGGCGGAAACGAACCAAAACCGCTAAGGTAATGCCGAAACACTCGCTTACGGGCTGTTTAAGTTAAGGTTGTGATGTGCATATTTTTAGGCCTTGAAATTTTTCAGGAACATCAGGGACCATGTCAATAAGTCCCTGTTTAAATTTGGAAATTTTTCGACCATCTGAGAATATTTGGCGAATTTATTACCGAATTGGGACAATTATTTGGGAAAAATAGCTAAAATACTTCAAATATTATGAAATTTTTCTGGGAACTCAGATTTGATGTATTTTGATCATATATGAATTTTGGGATCATTTGGAGAAGTCTAAAGGTGTTTTGTGTATATACGTTCGTGCGAATTTTTATAGCCGAATTTGAGTCGAAAAGAATATCGCATGAGCTCTTTACATTCTGGAATTGATACAGGTTGTTTTGGGACATGATTTGAGCATTTAGAAATTTTTGTGGAATTTTTGGAAATTGTTTGGGGTAAGCGGACGATTTTCAGGCGAAATATAACTGACAAAATGAATTTTTATAAATTAATAAATCAGTAAATAATTCCAGAAATATTTTTATAAAAATCTACATATTTTAATTGATAAGTGGTTAAATTTTATAATTTAATGATTAACGGTTAATTAATTATGCTAATTTAAAGATTAAACAAATTCAATTTTTATAAAAACCGGCAAGTTCGCGACTAGCGAACCTGCGGGAATATCAAAACACCAAGAGTGATCAAAAATCTTATTTTCCGATTAATTAAGTAAAAACGAACTTTTCTATGAGAAACCTGGACAATCCGGGTGGATTGTGCGCGTTTCTTCTCAAATCAAACTGAATAAACGAAAACAGGCTCCGTGGCTAATCCGGGACCCCAGTATGTGATCCTTCTTTGTAACTTAATCATTTTATTAACCAATACATTTACTCAAGCTTATTTTCCCATAACTGTTTTCTGAACGCGTAAACGAGCAACTTGGCCCAGCTGGGAAAACGGGAATCTGAGCCAAGTTCAGTTTTAAGTATTAGACATTGAACAACATCACAGCCTAAGCCTATTACCACTTTCTGGGCGTACCAGCTATACCCAGATTAGTTATACAGCCCAGTTTAATACTGAGATTATAATAATATTAAAATATTAATATTATTATAATATGGACTATAGGGACTAAGTGATAGCAAGGGAAACGAACCCCGTGCTGATCTCGCACTGAGTGCCTACAAAACCGTGAGTTTCATGAACCCACTCTTTAAACTATTTTACGAACTTTTGGGGTGGAAAGCATATTTATACACGTTATCTATCTAAAAACGGATCAGGATATAAAATATCTGAACATTTATATATGAAAAGTCCCTACAAACATAATGATTGACTACATGCTGATGAAAGATGATTATTATCGTTGATTGATATATTGAGTGGAGATAATACGAATTGTAAAACATAATGAAATTACACGTGACAACATGTTTATACAAACACGTTATGTAATGTTAAACATAACTAATTTGGGAGACAACGTGGTCTGTAATGGCCATGGGGATAACGTGGTATGTGATGATTATGGGGCTATTGTGGGCGGAAGGGGGGCCACAATAGTAACAAACTAAAGTTGAGTATGGCCTATGAGCCAAGTTCTACTGCAACTTATAAACTAAAGTTGAGTATGGCCTATGAGCCAAGTTCTGCTGCAACTTATAAACTAAAGTTGAGTATGGCCTATGAGCCAAATTCTGCTGCAACTTACTAAACTAAAGTTGAGTATGGCCTATGAGCCAAGTTTTACTGCAACTTATAAACTAAAGTTGAGTATGGCCTATGAGCCATGTTCTGCTGCAACTTATAAACTAAAGTTGAGTATGGCCTATGAGCCAAGTTCTGCTGCAACTTATTAAACGAACTAACTTGATTATGACATGAATGTTAAGAAAATAATGTGATTATGCGTATTGTGGGCGGATGGGGAGCCACAGTATTTGGTGATACGTGATAAATACTATATGTGTATATGTGTCTATACACATGCTATGTGATTAGCCGTAGGAAATACTATGTGTAGAATATACTAATTATTTGCGTGTACACTATATAATGTTTGAGTTTACGTGGAATCATTGTGGGTGGAAGGGGGACCACAGTGGTTGATGTTAACGTGGAACCGTTGTGGGCGGAAGGGGGGCCACAGTGGTTGAGTTTATGTGGTACCGTTGTGGGAGGAAGGGGGTCCATAGTGGTTGGTTAAACACGGAAATTGGAAACAGGTAGTACGAACAAACAATCACGATTTTACCGAAATTTCGAATTTATATTATAAACTTACATGTGTGCATATGCACACACAAGGATATGGCTGTACATATTTATACAAACGTAAATACATATTTTTGCATACGCGCGTACATACAAATTATGACTGTGTGGTATGCAGAACTGATTTCGTTAAACTTATGAAACTCACCAACTATTCGTAGTTGACCTGTTTTAACATGCTTTTCATGTAATCAGATATGAGAAGTAATTTCCTGTGCGTTACGTGTCTGACTGATGATTGATGTCGTGGGCATTTGAGTTAGAAGTAAAGTAATTGAAGAACCGGTTTGATTGTATCACCTAGTTTGTAAAAGAGATTAGAACGATGTAATATATTATAAATTAGTTAGTAATGTTACTTTATGAACAATGTATTTGATACCAGTTGTATCTGTTGCATTTCCGTTTTACGCTTTCGCAAATAGCTTAACGGGGTGTGACAGGAGTATCGATTGAATTGATCTACTTCAATGGATGAGACTTTTTTTCCTTCTGTTTACCTTTCTTGCATGAGATATAGTGATCAGTCATGTGAAAAGACACACCATCCACCAAATCATTTGTAGTCAAGAGATTCATCTTTCTAAGGTGAATGTTGCCCATCCTTCGGTGTCATAGGATCGTTTCTTTCTCAGTTGCCATCGATACAAATCATGTTCATGTGGATGCCATGTCAAGTGCATAAATATCATTTGATCGGGGTGATTGTATATCTCCTACGGAATCACAAACCCAGGCTCCAAGATCACACATTCTTTGCCTGTGAACAAAGTTGTATACTTTTTGTTATAGATTTGTGAACACTCAATAAATTATGATCAACTTTACCACAGAAATTCACTTTCTTGAATTTGATCTTGCTATTAGACACTTGACCCTCCTTGGTTATCATTCCACCATGATTGCCCGAAAAAAAAAACAAAACCCCCTTGAATATCTTTAACATTTGAAAGGAGATTAAGATTGTTTGTAATATGACGAGAACATCCACTATCTACAATCCACTTGTCACCTGAGATAGTCTTGGATGAACTCTGCACACAAAAGTGGATGATTAGTTTAAAGAGGTAACCCAAGCCTCAGTCTTGGGCTGAGCCTCATTTTCTTTTTGAGATAGAAACACATTAGGCTTCCATGCTGGCAACTCCCTAACAGAAACCTCCTCATCCTTAAATTTCTTTTCTAATGCATCTTGATGCAACTTTTGGAATTGTCTAAAAGTCAAAGTTGTCTTCGACCATTTAGTCAATCTTGTCTCAATAGGAGTTATATCAAGCTTGACAATTTTACAAACATGATTAACAAGCTTAACCTGTTTGATGTCATTTTTCTTCATCTCATTGCTAACCCCAACAACCTTTTTAGGGATAATCTGATCAATAAACTTTATTTTTCTCATTAGCATTGCCCTGTGTAAGTTTCCTTTTCAAAATACTTTTAAAGACATGAATTTTGTCCTTGGTTAAAGGTTTTTAATCTCTCTTGCCCTAGATCCACAAAACTTGGCAATATGACCCCTTTCACCAAAGAGAAACAAGTTTTCCTTTCCACAAACATTTGTAGTGATCAAGGTCTACCATATGAATCATCAGGTTGAAAAGTGACAACCTTCACATGAGATTAAACCAACTTATCCCACTGTTTTTTACTATAAAAATCCAAGTTAAAACACTTGAAAAAACTTTTGAGCATATATGACCCAAATGATTTTACAACTAGATATGTTTAAGTAAAGTTGGTTGAAATTTCTTTTGGGATTTTGGCTTAAGTTTCTTGATTTCCCCACAAGAACTTTCAGTCTCACCAATGAAATATTTTCCACAATCAAAAACTCTTTCCACACATTCAAGTTTTACTAAACCCAAATGGAATACATCATCAGCAAAAAGCCATTAACTCCCTTCAGTATGTAAACCCTCTAGTTCTTCTTACCATCAACTGGATTGGAAAACTTTTCTAAGTCTTCATCTGAGACCACCTTCTTCTCAGGTGACTTGGATGCAATAGAAGAGATTGTGTTACCATTTTTTGATTTTTCAATCTTTTATGTGGTTCACAAAAAATATGATTTTCTAACGGAATGTTCTCATCTTTGTGAATCACACATGGTTCAAACACATCTTCGATGATGGCATTGTCACCAACTTGAGTAAACACCAGATTACTCTTGAAGTGAGATTTTGGGGCTAATATTTTCTCAGTTTTCTCAACATTTTTTACTGTAATAACTTTCTCCTCATTTGTAGATTTTACACCACTAACAGACACAAGGGGAATCTACTGCTAATGGATAATTGATATCCACCTCGTTTAGATTCTCAGTATTTAGTAGTTAAGTATAACCATGACAGAATGGAGGACGAATTCAACAAATCCTAAACCATTTTTAGTACCTTGTTGATGATTACCATTAACTTCAATGATTTGATATAGTAAAAATGATGAGTTTTTGAATTTGCTTAACTTTTGTTTTAGTCCCAGCACCTCATTCTCAAGATTATGAATCTTGGATCTATTTTTGAGTACTTCCTCAAACTAAATTCTTACTGACTCTTGCTTGTTAGGGATCTCAATTCTTAATTCATGGTTAGTCTCAGTTAAAGCATCAAGTTTATCTTCGTAATCCTTTTCATTTTCAAGCATTATCCGATAATTATCTCTAATCATAACAAGATCTACAATTAAAGTTTCATTGTGATGAAGAATCTTTTCAAATTTTGGCATAGATTCATCACAATGAAAACACATAGTGGTATAAGAATTATCAGAAACAACACTCTCAGATGAACTTGAGCTAAAAGAATTAGAGGAAGGAATAGAATAGTTGGAACTTACCTCTTCAATCTTCTCCATACAAGCAAACATTTCCTTCTGATCATCATGATGCTTCTGAATTGTAATATCCTACCTTTATGGATGAATAATATAAGACGGATATGTAAATGTGTGTTGTCATTTAATTATATTAAATAATACTAGTCGAGTTTGGGCTTGGAAAATAAAATAATGGACTTGGAGATGGTTTTGGGCCTAAGGTCCAAGGGCTTGGAGTATTTAAACTCCTTAAACCTCCCAAAAACCCTAGACTATCATTCCATCACCTAGTCACCATACACACACTCAAAATCAACTCAAACATTCCATCTTCAAAATTGGATGCAGATCCGAGCTGAAGGAAGGAAAGATTTTATGTTCAAGCATCACCAAACAACACGAAGCCCGTCTAGACCCCGTATTGGTTCTGATCCAAACAAAACCGTAACCTGAAAGGTATGTTTTTGATATAAAGTTTAGGTTTTAAACATCGGTTCATCTTAAGATTTGATACTAAGGCAAATCGGACTGTATTGTATTAGAAAACCATGAACTTTTTGGTAAACGACTTGATGGGTACGAAGCGGGATGAGCGGGTGAAGTTCGGACCGTGTTAAAGCGAGAAGATGAAGTGGTTATGACCCAGGACTCGTTATAATAGTAAAACGTGCTTTCAAGAGACGAAAGAATACGAAAATAGATGAAAGGCATGAAAAACGAGTTCAAATCGAGTTGAATAGAAATTCGACTCGACTGGAAATTAATCGATTCGAATGGAAAGCAATCGAGTCAAATGAGAAATTCGACTCGAAATAAAAGTAATCCAGTCGAATGGAAAATCGAGTCGAATGGAAAGTAATTGAGTCGAATGAGAAACTCGACTCGACTCGATTGACACTTGACTCGATTAGAATGGATGTAACTCGATTAAAATGGACTCGATTTGACTCGTTTGAGCTTGAGTTAAATTCAGGAAAAGGTCATTTTCTGATGAAGTTTATAGTAGATGCTTATTATTGGAAATAAAATTCTTCCAAGCTCACCTGGCAACTCGACCCCAGCCAGGGGCTCTGCCCCTTGGACCCTGCTAGAGGCTGCCGCCCCTAGACCCCGTTACCAAGAGCGCTGCCTCCGAACCCTTGTTCGTTAGGGACTTCACTAACCTAGAAGAATGTTGTGGTTAGAAGTATTTAATTGATACTTATAAATTATTATACAGTTAGACGTGGGAAACTAAGGAGAAGTGTTACAGTTAACTCTGAGAGGAACAAAATCTAGGTAAGTTCTAGCCCCATTTTACCTTTGAACAATTTGGGGCTGTATGCATACTCAAGAGAGAAGATAAAAGATGAATGTGACATGTTTTATATGAGGAAGTAAATGTATAAACTAGTAATAAATTTACCTAACTATTTTATGCAAAGAAGTATGAAGAATGTGAGTAGGTCCTGATGTGGGCATCAGGGTCGTAGTACCTTATACCTGTCCACATCATGAATACTCGTGAGTAGTATGCAAGTGCTTATACAATAGACAGATGTTCCAATTATGGAAATGATAGTGTGCTAAGGAAAGGAAAGCACAGACACGAACACAATAAATGACTAAAAACCTATACTATGTTCAGGGCACGTGCTGTGGTGGAAATGTGGTCTAGCTTTAGATACAATGTATTGTCTCATAGAATGATATGTGTAAGATGATCTAGTTATAGATACTGTGGTAAGATGGTCCAATTACGGATACAAAGGATAGTGTGGTCCAATTATGGATACTATCATAAGATGGTCAAGTTAAGGATACAAAGGATAGTGTGGTCCAGTTATGGATACAAAGGATAGTGTGGTCCAATTATGGATACTATCATAAGATGGTCCAGTTATGGATACAAAGGATAGTGTGATCCAGTTATGGATACTATGGTAAGATGGTCCAGCAATGGATACAAAGGATAATGTGGTCCAGTTATGGATAATATGGTAAGATGGTCTAGTTTTGGATACAATGAATAGGTGGTCCCATTAGGGACACTAAGTGTTGGGACCAGTATCCTTGATCCTCATAAATCAGTTATTTGTGGTAGCTGTTTCTAGGACTGAGGATCCTCAGTGGTTCAAGGATCCTCAACAGTCGACTTCGGTTATATTCTAATATTTTTTTTTTTTTTTTTTGCAGATAAAACACGTGTTTACAAGAAGGCCTACTATTGCGGAGAGCATAATTTACTAAGTCTACCCAGCTCGTCCATATCCTCAAACGGTCAATACGAAGTAGTAAACGAACGTGGCCAAGATTATAGGAGTTAGTTAGTAGACATTATATTCCTTTGTATTTATATATTGAGAAAAGGCTGATCATAATATATCGGATATCACACTTAGAACTCTTAGCAAAAACACTCTGTAATCAAAATCAGCCTTGTTTCCATCTCTTGTAATTCTTTTGAGCTTAATATAATTGGTAGTGATAGTTTTCACTACCCGAGGTTTTTATGCCGGTGGGATACTAGTTACCAAGGGCTTTTCCTCGTATGAATCTCGGTGTTCATTTTTCATATTAATTACTTTGATCATATTTGTTCATACAAGCACCAATCCTCACTTACGAATTTGGTTACTTGATCCTTATACCGATTTTTTATTAAAACAATTTGGCACTCACTGTGGGGCATTTGGTGCTTCAATCACAAAAAATCATTACCTCTATTCAATCCCTACTACCACTCACTCAATGGATTCTCAAAGAAAAACTGTTCCCACAACCGCTTCTTTAAGTGTCTCGGCTCAAATGGCTTTGCCACCACTGCCTTCGTCCGTGAGGCCGCAAAAACCCATAACCATTACTCAGAAGAAGGAGACTGTTGTTTCCTCCGGACCAAAATCCACTACTGTCTCCCAAACGATAATTGCTAACAATGATGTTTCTGTTTTATGTTCACAGATGAAGAACTATATGGAGCAGCAGAACAAGACCAACCAGAGGATCCTCCGTGAGATCGAGGAAATTAAGAGAACTAAAAAGACTGCTGAAGACACAAGTCCTATCATGCCGAAAATGCTTGACTTCAGCACTCCGGATTTCCCGGGTCAAAAGTGTCCAGCACCCACGTATCCTCAGCAAGGATCCTCAGACCTCTTCCAAAAAAGATACTCTGACCAGTACTCGCAAGGATCATCTATCCTTCAACAAGGATCACCCGGTCTACCATTAGGATTTTTTAATCACCATTCGCAAGGATCCTCGGCCTTCCAATCTGGACCCTCAGATTTGCGTCAAGGATCCTCCACCCATCAACTTCAAGGATCCACCATCTTTCAATCAGGATCCTTGCGTTTCCAAACATAATCCATCATCCATCAACGCCCAGAATCCAACCCTACTTATGGGAAGGAACCTTTTAAGGAACCACGGTCCAGGCCACTGGAGGTCCATGAAGGTGACTTCATACCCATGCAAACCATTGCTCCTGCTGGACCAACTCTTGATGCTGAAACAGTGTACCCCGGACGCAGTTATGGAACGAGATCTTTTGATCACGCAAGAGGTTACATTTATGATAATCTATCTTTTGGCACTAATCATGGTGGTATGCAGGACACCGGGATCAACCAAACCATAGCCCGTGAACTACAAAAGCTCAAGAATATGATATCAAGTGTATCAGGAGTCATAAAACCTATTCCCGAATTACCAGCAGGAAGCCATAACATATCCAGGTTCGCTCCACCAATTTGTGATGCTGAGATACCAAAACGCTTCGCTGCCCCTAGTATGAAGCTATATGACGGATCCACGGATTCTAAGGAACATGTAGCCTTATACCGCGAAAGAATGGAAATTAACCCAATCCCAGAAAGATTGAAATAAGCTTTCTTGTGTAAGGGCTTTGGTTCAACCCTCACTGGATCCACCCTTAAATGGCGGCTAAGTCTTCCTCCTTATTCCATTACTTCCTTTTCTCATTTAATCAATCTGTTTAATAGTTAGTTTTCATGCAGTAGATCCTTTGAAAAATTAACTAGTGATTTATATAGATTCGTCCAACCTCGTGGGGAACCTCTTAGGCAGTTCCTTACTAGGTTTAGAAGAGAGGCCTTGGAAATTCCAAATGTAGATGTCCCGACAGCTTTTGAGGCATTCAAGATGGGGTTACAGAAGGACTCTCCATTTTATCAAGATCTTGTGATGACCCCTTGCAGGAATTTAGATGAAGTCCGAAACAGAGCTTTAAGATTCATCTGGTTGTAGGAGGATCAAAGAATACAAGATCCACTGAGCACTCCAGTGAAAAATAAATCTCAAGACAAGAAGCAAGGACCCCACTTCATAAACAACAACTCCAACCATACAATAAACCGAATGGACAGAAGATCAATGTTGTGGACGAGGAGGAGGATTGTCCAAAAAATATCCAATTACTGCTTCTCTGTAGATATGGGAGGAGTAATGCTTGCTGTTAGGAACTTGGGTGACAAAGCAAGATGGCCAAGGAAGAATGAGAAGGCACCACCCCCCGAAGACAAATCAAAATGGTGTGTCTTTCACGAAGACTTCGGCCATATGACAGAGGATTGTATAGCCTTGAGAAAAGAGATAAGCTACCTTCTCAGCAAAGGTTACCTTAAGGAGCTGTTCGTAAGAAAAAAGTCCAGGACCCAGGATCCTGAACTAGTACCGGAAAAGGCTGCTCCACCTCCCCCAGATGCTTAAGTTATCAACATGATCTTTGGAGGATCTAATATATGCGGAACTTCATATTCGGCTGCAAAGAAATACTCTAAAGAGTGCAAACTAGAGAATGGTGAAAGGCCGAACAGGACCTCTACAACAGCCGAGCAAAAAGTTATCTCCTTCGATGAGGATGATCGAGTCAATGTTCAGGATCCTCACCACGACGGTTTAGTCATTACTTTATTTATTTCTAACCATTATGTTCGCATGATACTCATTTATGGAGGAAGTTCAGTTAACATCATCCAGTTGGAAGTACTCAGAAGGATGAATATCCCGGAGTCGGAAATTGTCCCACGATCCTCAGTTCTTGTAGGATTCAGTGGGGAAACGAAGAATACATTGGGGGACATCAAACTACCCATATATATAGAGGGAGTAAATTCTATTCAAAAATTTTGTGTTATCGATTCCTTGTCTTGTTGCAATGTTATTTTTGTCAGGCCTTGGATACACGAAATGAAGGCAGTTCCCTCTACTTACCACCAATGTATAAAGCTGCCTACCCCATGGGGGATAGCAAAGATCGAAAGCGACCAGCAAGACGCTAAAGATTGTTATAATTCCTCAATGAAGCCTACAAAAAAGCTGAGGGAAGCATAGCAATTACAGAATGCGAGAAGAAATGTCATGGAGACTAGAGTCCATTGAGAAGGATCTAGTATCCTTCTTACAACGAAGAAAGTCAACATTTGTGTGGAAGCACGAAGATATGACAGGTATTTCTAAAGATGTTATAACCCATAAACTTGGAATTGATCCTTCTTTCAGGCCTATTCATCAAAAAAGAAGGAAATTTGCTCCGAAAAGAAACGCGATCATCCAAGAAGAGGTACAGAAACTGCTAAAGGCAGGTATGATTAGGGAAGTAAAATATCCAAAATGGTTAGCCAATGTGGTTATAGTTCAAAAGAAAAACGGAAAGTGAAGGGTATGTGTTGATTTTACTGATTTAAATAAGGCATGTCCCAAGAATCCTCTCCCTCTTCCCCACATCGACTCCATGGTGGATGCTACCGCAGGGCATGAATGTTGACCTTTATGCTTCATCAGGATTTCAATAAATCCAGATGGAACCATCTGATCAAGAGGATACAGCATTAATAACCCCTACGAGTATATATTGTTATATTGCTATGCCGTTTGGTCTTAGAAATGCAGGTGCTACATATCAAAGACTAGTCAATATGATGTTCAAAGAACAATTAAGAGACACCATGGAAGTCTACATCGATGATATGGTGGTAAAATCAAAGAAGGCGGAAGATCACCTCAAGGATTTAGAAGTAGCATTTGACATCCTCGACAAATACAACATGAAGTTGAATCCTGGTAAATGTGTATTTGGTGTTAAGGCCGGAAAATTCCTTGGATATTTGGTGACCAAAAGGGGGATAGAGGCGAGTCCAGAGCAAATCCAAGTTATCTTAAATCTCAACTCCCCAACAAACGTCAAAGAGGTACAAAAATTAACAGGAAGGGTGGCAGCACTTAACAGGTTCATATCGAAATCCTTAGAAAAATGTAAAGATTTCTATGACATCCTGAGGAAAAACAAGAAATTCGAGTGGACGGAGAAACATGAGCCTGCTCTCACCACTCTAAAGGACTACTTATCCTCGGTCCCCGCTTTGATAAAACTTGTAGATGGAGAACCATTGATCCTTTATCTAGTTGTTTCCCTCACTGCTTTAAGTGCAGTCTTGATAAAGGATCATGAAGGTAACCAATATCCTATTTACTATGTAAGTAAAAGTCTCCTTAATGCCGAATCCAGGTCATGGCTTCAACTAAGTTAAGACATTATTTTGAAACTTATACTATTATTGTAAAAACTAATTATCCCATAAAGAATGTCCTTAGAAAGCCGGAAATGTCGGGTAGAATGACCAGGTGGGCTGTGAAACTAAGTGCATATGATATTCAATATGAGCCTAGAAATGTGATTAAATCAAAGGCACTAGCAGACTTTATGGCTGATTTCAGTAGTGACATAGAAGAACAAGCCAATCTTGAAGTTCAACAGCTTGAAGAGACCAAGGATCCTTGGACACTCTACACTGATGGAGCCTCTAATGTCAAAGGAACCGGATTGGTTATACTACCTGGGGACATACTACCCCATTTGATAGCTTGTGAATTCCAGGCCACTAACAACGAGGCAGAATATGAGGCACTCATCGCATGTATACAACTAGCCAAAGGTATGAGAATCAGATATCTTCAAATTTTTGTAGATTCATTATTAATTGCTAATCACTTTAATGGCTCATATGCAGTCAAAAGTGAGAAATTAATTAAATATTTAGATGTAGTAAAGGATCTTGCAGGATCCTTTGATTATTTTAACATTACGCAGGTACCAAGAAAAGAAAATGTTGTGGCCGATGCCCTAGCAAACCTAGCTTCAGCCTTGAAGCTCCCAGAGAACATAAAAATTCTGATCATCCACGTTCTATCCCCTGTAATTGAAGAATGGCAAGCAATGGAAATAGATGGGAATCTACACATGGATCCTGAGGACCATCCTCTTGATCATTCATCCTGGATCCTTCCGATAGTGAAGTATATCCAAGATGGAGAAATCCCAAAAGAAGAGAACCCCAAAGCTTTTAAAGCAAAGGTATCCCAATATACTATTGTACATAATATGCTATATAAGAAATCCCTTGCAGGTCCATATCTAAGGTGCATCGAAGGATCCCAGATCCAAGAAGTGCTGAAGGATTTCCACAATGGAGATTGTGGCAACCATACAGGGGGCAGAGAATTATTCTCCAGGATTCTAAGAACCGGATACCTCTGGCCTACGATGAAGAAGGATGCTATGGAATACTCCAGGAAGTGCGATGCTTGTCAAAGACATGGCAACATTCTACATCAACCGGCAGAACCCTTATATCCCATAGTCTCCCCGTGGCCATTCATGAAATGGGGAATGGACATAGTAGGCAAGCTTTCTACAGCTCCACGGGGGAAAGTCTTCATATTTGCAATGATAGACTATTTCTCAAAATGGGTCGAACCTGAGGCTTTCCCTCAAGTTAGAGAAAAGGAAGTTATATCCTTTATTAAACATAACATTATTACTAGATTTGTAATACCTTCTAAAATTATTTGTGATAATGGTTCCCAATTTATTGAGAAAAGAACTACTAACTTTTATGACAGTTGGGGAATCAACATGATCACTTCAACACCTGTCCATTCACAAGCAAATGGCCAAGCAGAATCAAGCAACAAAATCATCATCAACAACCTGAAGAAGAAGCTTGGAACAAAGAAAGGCCAATGGACTGAGGAACTACCCTATGTGCTTTGGGCAGATAGGACAAATCCAAAGAATGCCACTGGACAGACGCCATTTTCATTAGTCTTTGGAGCTGAGGCAGTGATTCCCACCGAAATGGTGTACCCAACAGCCAGAACAAGCATCCGTGATCTTCAGACAAACAACGAGAATCTTCTCCAAGACCTAGATACTGTGGAAGGACTTAGGGATCAAGCAAGATTCAGGATGGCCGCCTACCAACAAAAGATAGCCGGTGCATACAACAAAAATATCAGGATCAGAAGATTTCAAGTTGGAGATTAAGTTCTTCGAAAGGCGTTCCAAAATACAACTAAACCTGCCAACGGGAAGTTGGCACCTAAATAGGAAGGTCTTTATTTAATTGAAGCCGAAGCTGGAAAGGGGGCATATCGTTTGATGAATATGAAAGGTAACATGCTTCCATGGGCTTGGAATGCAGTTCATGTGAAAAAAATATTTTTATTAATCAGGATCCTAGTCAGTTACTTCAGTCCATCGCTTGGTAAAATGATACTTTATGTTTATATTTATATATGTTATGTTAGATTCTTGTTTGTCAAGTATGTCAAGTTGCAGAAATGCGGAGCAATAGGGCCCTCAAGTGGAAAAATGAGTTGGCTAACTCTCTCCTAAGTTTAATCGGCCTTGTCGCTAGGTTTATAAGGTTTTCACCTTATCTCCCGAATTAGGGTTTCCACACCATCGCCTAGAGCGCACGATTATCCGGGTATGATTGGAGGCTGTGGAACCAGTGCACTATACGCGACTGACAATTTCATGGCTAAAAATCATATCTTGGATCCTACGAATTAAATGGTAGACGTACCTTAAGGTCAACGCCAAGGATTGGCTCGTCACCGCGTCAAATTGGGCCAACGCCAAGGATTGGCTCGTCACTCGCATTTTATTGGGCGTGTCCCCACGTTTTATTGGGCTTGTCCCCAAGATAGTTAGATTTAAATCCAACTTTTCTAACTATTGTGTTTTCTTTTGCTTACTTCTTCTAACAAGTAAATAATACAAGAAGAAAATCCCAAGTGTAAAGGATCATCTATCCTAGTAACACAGATGATAAAGCAAAAGCCAAAAGAGTTATATTATTATAAGCAAGATAAAAAGGTGAT
Organism: Bidens hawaiensis; assembly: GCF_021521415.1. NCBI lineage: Eukaryota > Viridiplantae > Streptophyta > Magnoliopsida > Asterales > Asteraceae > Bidens > Bidens hawaiensis. Next base: position 102,776 of record NW_027496045.1, read on the forward strand.
CGGGGCTTCACCAGCAAAACGTGGACCATCCATCCGGATCAAGCTACGTCATAGTTATTACATCCAGAAATTAAAAAGACAAAGGTGGTTAAGGCTTCATCCCCATAAAGCTAAGGATAGCTCCACCTTAACCACCTTTGATAATTGTATTAAGGATCATCGATCCTGTGGAGTACAACTACTATTCTTCGAACACAAACCACCAACAAAAAACATTAAAACATCATAAAAATATGGGCTCCAGCCTTGTCTATAATATCCTTCATCGCCTATTCTCGTCACCTACTCCTTCGCTTTACCACCATCGCCATCACCAGCACCCTGTACCTCAAGAGCATCCTCTTTTGTCCTACTCGCCCCAGCATCCTCATCTCCCTTGTCGCCTCCAGCATCCTCACCTTCGTCACCAAACCCGGCCAATGTCTTCTTCCACAAAGCTACATTCCAGTTGGACCTGTCAAAGGTAGCGTCTTCAGCCTCCTCAGCAATCTTGATCCTGGCCGTTAACACCACCCTGCTAGCCCATACCTTGTCCTGCTCGGTGACCTCAACCACTTGCTAGTGAGCTCGGATATCAACAAGAGCCAACTTATCCTCCAATGCACCCTTTTCAGTCTGAAGTTCCATGATCAACTTATCCTTTAGGGATCTCCCAGCACGATACTTGGCTAGCTCCCTCTCTGTGTTGGCCACGTTTTCATCGTACAAAGCCTTAAAATTGGCCACAGCCTGCAAGAAGTTTACAAGTTAAAGATACAACCAAAACACTTATGACTGTGGATAAAGGATCCTTACTTCAGAAAGTTGATCAAACACATGTTAGGCATTGTGGACCTCCATGTCAGGGTCTCTTTTTCTCTTCATGCTGGCCTTGGAACGAGTAGTCATGGTCTTTGGCGGTACGAGGCTAGAGCTTTTCATGGGTTTCTTTTCGGTGGAACGGGAGGAGATGAGATGAGACTGTCGACATCCTCTAGCTGGAATTGACCCAGCAGATTCTTGGATGACTTGGATGCTGACTTTTAGGCACCTGCACAAATGATATCAGAAAAAGATAAGTTTTCCTAAATCTACCCTTTCTTTAGTTATTTTATCCTTTACATTGGATTTTCAAATTTAACTTACTTGACATTGTTTCTGAAGAGCCTACAGTATCCTCGCTTGAGTCAGTTGATGATTCTCCGCCAGCAATCTTGAAGGTCCGGTCAAAAGGATCCAGAGACAGGAACACCTTCACCTTCTTGATACCGTATGAGTCAACAGCAAGATCTGAGAAGTTGGATACTGCATAAGGAGCAACAAATTTATAGTCAGTTAATCAATAAAACAAGGATCACCTATCCTCTGGATCCGCTACCCTACCCTTCAGGATCCAGCGAGTTGGTAATAAATTCCCATTTGGGATACTGTCTCTTAAAACAAAAAAGAACTGGTTCTTCCAACTTTGGTCATTGTGAGTTGTCTTATTGATTGGTAGAGGCTGAAAGGGTTTACTCTTAAAGACAAATCTGTTGAAGCCATGGGTTACAAGGCTATACAAATAAGAAAGGGCCGGAAGAGTGAAATCAAGATTTTGCTCTGCAATCAGTCTTTCAACGGTGTGAAAAGTCCTCCACATCATCGGCATAGCTTGAATATAGCTGATACCGGTGAAGGAGAAGAAAGTAGTTGTAAGATCGGGAAATGGATACGAAAAGCCAAGAAGGAATGGGAGTGCTGGAAAGCAAACCCAATCGGTAGAGATGCAGTCACTCTTTATTTGGGGGTCGTAGGGTCTAAGCATTGTTCCCTTAGGAAAACAACTGTAGATGCTACAGATTTCTTCATCGGTGAATTTGCAAATTTCAGAAATTGGATCTTTAAGAAGATGTTGGCTCTGAAGTTCAGGGATGATGTCCCTCGGGCTTGAACTAAAGGAAGCTCTTTGGTTTCTTTTAGGCATTGTGAGAGAAGGATGAGAAAAGCGAAGGAAATAATAGAAAGAGAAAGAAGGATACCTGATAATGATGCTGGAAATAAACTTATAATCCGATGAAGGAGGGAGATTTAAGGGTTTAACTCTATTAAGTAGGCTTAATTATATGGTGGCAGGCGAAGGTCACATCTAATCCGAATCGACGGTTGCGATACAATTTTATTGGGATAAACATGACAGCTGTTATCCATTCACAACTGTCATGTTTGGGGGCAATTGTAGGGACCAGGATCTGTAACACCCACAAAATTTTGATCCAAATTTGACAAGTTTATAAAGATAAAGAACTAAAAATAATTATGAGATAAGTAATGAAAAGAAATGAGAGCAAGAAAAGAAAGCATTATATGTTAAAGAAATAAGTAAGGAAACTTCATCCCACATGGAAAGTGGGAAAGAATTGAAAGCACTTTATAAGGAAGGAGTTATCCATGGTAATGTTCTTGTATGGCTAACCACTCTCACTAGTCCTAGCGGAGGGTGCGAAGCACCCGACGCGCATGCCCATGGACACGGACTCGGGTGTAACACCCCGTAACCGCAGCGGAAACGTAAACGGGATGCAACAGACACATCTGATATCAACAGCATTGCTTATAAAGAAAACAACACTACATTAATTTACATCATGTTACATTGTTCCAAGTTTAGTTCCCGTCTAGGCGTTACACATAAGTTTTACCAACAGTACATTAACATATTTAATACAAAATGATCACTAAGCTTCCACAAAAAGCACGCATCATCAAGCATGTAGCACTTATTCCAGTTTAGGAGTACCTAGAAAGCGTGGAAAGAAAACGGGTCAACTACGAATAGTTGGTGAGTTTCACTAATTTAAATAAGTATTGACAATTCATTATGATAAATCATATATTAGCGATGTAATTATGCTGAGCCCACAAGTGAAACCTCTGACTATCACACACAACCCCGTGGCATACTCCGCCCACGAACCTGCCCCAAATCGCTATGCCTAACATTACATAGCAAAATAAATATAACACCCAATATAGACATGTGCAACTGGCTGGGAAACATCAGCAAATCCATGCCGGACCAGTTGGGTTTGTCAGACCAATAGTACTATCCACACTCTACCGGCTTTCAGTTAATCACTCGTGTTGCGGGGCCTTACAATGTTAGTAACTCAGACAATTACCATCTTAGTACATTTCCGTACGATTCCCGTACAATAAAACATATATAAATACACGCAAATCCATGCGTTTAGTATGTACTTAAACATTTTAGTAACAACATGCTTTCCGCCCCGGGAAAATATTTAAAAACAATTCAGGAAAAAGGGGCTCGTGAAACTCACCTTATCGCAACAAGTAGGTATCACAGTACACCAGCTATTAGCCCGGATCTGTAATACGATCCCTAAGTTCGTTACTATACAATCACTATTAATAGAACTTTAACCCAGAAACACTTTTCCGGACTCAGATTGTGATTCGTTTAGAGTTTAACAGTCAAAATTACTATTATTTTGTTTTCCCCGTTTTGCGTGCCTAGCACGGTTATCCGTTTTTACGTTTCAAAAATGAGTTTGGTCACACACGACCCGAAAATAGTGGTTGACTGATATTTTATTTAAAGTTGTGAAATTAGAGCTCGGTTTAGGCGCCCCGATTGGCCGCGGAACCCGTTTCCGTCTTTAGCGCACCGGAAACTGTTAAATCGGGTAAAAATTACTCAAATCATCCGAATTATTTTCGGATGATTTATTTTTACTTGTTTAACTTATTTATATGAAAATAGTCCATTTTTAGGGTTTTTATACACCAGTCAGCTCGCTTATGCGAACTTTACCGGTTTACGCGTTTTAAGCTTTAAAAGTTTGTTTTTATCTTCTTTTTAGCACAAATAATTATCCGTTTAGATTCGGATCTTGAAATTTTGCACAAATCACTTTTTGACAGTGGGGAATTTAATAAAATTATTTTCAGAATTAATTTTTATATTTAAAATTTATTTATCTATTTTTAAACACCATTTAAACACTAATTATGTCGTAAATACCAAACGATCTTAGAAAAATCCCAAATTTTTTCCGGATGACCCCTGCCATTCACATAGTCCCCTGTAAATTTTCCAGAACCAAAATCTCATTTTACATGCCATTTTCACTAAAACCGAGCTAGAAAACCCTAGAACCCGTTTAACCGAAAGGTCTACTTAGACTTCTCCAACTGACCCCAAATTTTGTGTGTGACTTATACATATTATAAAAAGCTTATCTGAAATTTTCCAGAATTTTTCATGATATTTAACTATTTTTCACCATTTTTGGCCAAAATCGAGCATTAAATTCACCAAATATTCACTCTTTGTCCAAAAATTACCAAATATTCACAGAACTCATATTTTCATATATCTAACACCTCTGTAAAATTTCATGACCTAACTCTAAACGAGTCACAATCTGTCCAAAACTTAATCATCACACAAAAACCGAACTACCTTGTGTTTCTAGCTTCAAATCGCAAGGATCTCGCTTTCTAGCCTTTGCTATCAACTAGATACAACACCTACAAGCACAATAACACCACACCAATCAATTTAAACCAACAATCAAGCCATTTCTTTCATGGTTTCGGTTATGATATAAAAACAAAGATTTAACCGTAAAAAATTCGTTTTTGGTTCGTTTAACTCCTTTCTTGGACCAAGATCCCTTGTAAAACCCGTATACATCACTTGATCATGCAAGAATCGGTTTCATCTCGGGTTTTCACCCTTTTTCACTTGAAACTTCATTTTCTTGTAATTAAACTCGAGAAAGGAAGATGAACACGTAATTAACTCGGTTTTTACCTCGTTGTTCTTGATAAAACTTTGGATTTTTGGATCTTAAAGTGGATGGAATTGATGAAGGTTGAGAGATTTGATGAGAAAAAAGAAAATAAGTGTGGGAAATGAGGACCTTGAGTCCGATCGGATGGGTAAAGGGGTGGGGTGGGACCCACCTCTCCATTCTTGGCCATTCATTCAGATTTCCGTAATCTGGATAATGTTTTGGATAATCTGGTTCAGTTCGTTTTTCGGTTAAACGTTTAATTCGGCTTAAAATGAGGCTAAAACGGTCGTTTTTCGGCTCAAAAATGAAATTTATATAAAACCGATTTAAAAACTTCAAAAACTTAAACCATGACTTTCATTAACTTAAATCATCATATTATTAATAATTACGCATCTTTTTCGGCTTGATCGATCGTCTCTTGCTCGGTTTGGTATTAAAGGTTTCGTTTAACGTACCGACGTACCGTTAAATCGAAAATTCTTTTCTGTGCTTTAATTCACTTATCCCGAAGCTTTAATACTTCGTAAACATCACTAAATATCATATATCCCGTCTATAATGTAATCCTCGATTCGTTCGGCCTTCAATAACCGTTAATCGGTTAATCGTATTTCCAATACGATTAACTGTATAATCGAGTATGATTCCTACTATGAATCATACATACTCGTATAAACGCATCATAATTCACATATTCATTATTAAATAACACATAAATAGTATATTTCGGTTAGGGTATACCTGATTCTGCCGGAATCGTTACATCGGGCGATGGGTGTAATGTGGCGTTTTGATGGCACACTTTGCACTTCGCACGCTCGCATCGCCACGAACCGCATAAGGGCCGCTTTAGTAATTTTGAACTAATATCAAGATATGACAAATTACCAAAGACCGGGGACTGAAAATGAAAATTTAGCACCTTCGCGATACGTGAAGCAACTTCGCGATACGCGAAGATGCATGAAGTAACTTCATCTTATGCTGACACGTGGCAGGTCTAGTGGTTGACACAACAAAGATATTGAGCAACTTCGCGATACGCGAGGAATATAATAATAATACGCGAAGGAATATAATAGTAACTTCATCTTGTTTTTTTTTAACAAGTAATTTTGTAAAACAAACAAGGGTATTTAATTCCCTATGTTATGAAAGTAAGTATTTTAAAATAACATTTTCCGCTGCAAACTTTGATAAATTGACAAAAGTGGTACCGACTGTGAGTCACACGCCTAGGCCCGAAGGCAGGGTGTGACAGGTTGGTATCAGAGTCATCGGTTTTAGCGAATTAAGTATTTGACAAAAGTACTTACGCTTTAACCAATTTAAGTATATGAAAGTACGGATAAGGTATATGCCTTTGGAAATTCTTAGAAATAGTAATTAATAGTTGCCTCCCATTTCTCGTCTATAGCATGTCGAAAAGAGGAAATTCGAACGTTGAAGTTAATAGTGGACCCTCAAGGAATACAAGAGGGAGATTGAAGAAAAATGTTGAAAATCAGGAAGCGAATGCTACTCCTCCTACTGGTGATCAATTCGTGAGAAAAGAAGATAAGCAAGAACTTATCGCAAGAGGAATTGCCGAGGCTTTTCCAGCTATGCTTGAGACTATGAGGAAGAAAGAAACATCGAGCAAGGAGAAATCTAACAAGTCCAAGAGGGAGGAAGAAGAAGAAAAAAGAAAAAGAAGAAGAACATGTCAGCTCTAATGCTGAAAGTGATTATGAAGAAAAGAAAACTAAGAAACAGAAGACCAAGAAAAGCTGTAGTTATAAAACATATCAGACGTTTAAGCCCAAAGAATTCTATGGAAGCGATGGTGTTATTGCTGCATTAGGATGGCTTGAAGAAATAGAAACCATTAATGTCATTAGTAAGTGTTCTGAGGAAGAAGCAATTCAGTATTCCTCCCAATCGTTCAAAGGCGAAGCTCTACAATGGTGGAATACCCTTATTCAATCCAAGGGTAGACTAAACATGTACAAGTTGAGTTGGGAAGAATTTAAAGAGCTCGTGATCAGAAAATTTTGCCCAATGAACGAGAAAGATGAAATTCAAATCAAGTTTTAAATCATAAAGTTGTTGGGACAAATCTCAAGAATTACAATACTAAGTTCTTGGAGTATTGTAGGATAGTACCACACTTGGTAAAGTCGGAAAATAACAAGGTCACTCGTTATATCTGGGGTTTGCCAAAAGAGATTAGAGATATGGTTAGATCGTCTCTACCTCAAACTATCGATTCAGCCATGGAGTTGGCTGGATACATGATGAATGGGTTAATCAGAACCCGAGAAGAAGAAAAGAAAGAAAATACCTTCAAGAGAGAGGTCGTGTTTAAAAAGAATGAAAGGGACAACAACAAGAAACCATACCGTGGAGAGAAGAAGAATTCCCAGTCACCAATCCCATTGTGTAAGATATGCAACCGAAGACACTTTGGAAGGGGCAGGTTTAATCAGTCAGTCACCTATACCAACTGTAAACAAGTGGGTCATGCAACAACAGATTGTTGGAAGAATAAGATTGCTTGCTATGGTTGTGGAGAGATGGGACATTTTCAAAATGAATGTCCGAAGAAGAAAACTGGAGGAGATGGTGCAAGTGGTAGTGGAACCAAGAATGAAGGAAGAAAGGGAAATGCACGTGTTTTTGTGCTCAACACTGAAAAGGCAGCTAAAATGCCGGACGTCATAACCGATATGTTTCTCGTCAATAATGTCTATGCTAGGGTTTTGCTCGACTTGGGTGCAAACCAAAGTTTTATAGATAAGAAATTTTGTGATTTATTAAATGAACCCCTAGTTCAGTTAGACAAATCCCTCATGGTAGAAACGGCCGACGGTAATCTAGTTAGAATATCTGAAGTCTTGAATAGAGGCAAAATTAGCAAGACATGTCATACCTGTCCAATTGTTACCCATGACATTGGCAGGCTTTGATATTGTCTTAGGTATAGACTGGTTATCCAATAACCAAGCCCGTATCTTATGCGATAAGAAAGCAATCAAAATTCGTGCAAATAGGAAGACTATCCAAATAGTCGGAGATAAAGATGGAGGTCATGTTAGCTTAATATCAATGATTAAAGCTTATAAATGTCTACGTAAAGGATGCCTGGCATTCATGGTATGTGACAGAAGAACCTAAAGAGAAGAAATTAGAAGATGAACCAATTGTTTCAGAATTTCCTGACGTTTTCCCAGAAGGATTACCGGGAATACCACCGGAGCGTGATGTTGAATTTAGAATAGATTTAGTACCTGGAACCGCTCCAATAGCCAAATCCTTGTATAGACTAGCGCCAACAGAGATGAAAGAATTAAAGAAACAATTAGATGAACTGTTAGAGAAAGGATTTATAAGACCGAGTTCTTCACCTTGGGGAGCTACGATCTTATTCGTGAAAAAGAAAGACTTTTCGATGAGAATGTGCATCGATTATCGCGAGCTAAACAAAGTAACCATCAAGAATAAGTATCCGCTCCCAAGAATCGACGATTTGTTTGATCAACTAAAAAGAGCAAGTTGTTTTTTGAAGATCGATTTACGTTCAGGTTATCATTAAATAAAAGTCCAAAAAGAAGATATTCCAAAGACCGCATTTTGAACTAGATGTGGACATTTTGAATTCACGGTTATGCCATTTGGACTTACAAATGCTCCCGCAGCATTCATGGACATGATGAACAGAATTTGTAAGCCTTATTTAGATAAATTTTTAATCGTATTCATCGACGATATACTTATTTATTCTAAATCAGAAGAAGATCATAAGGTTCATCTAAGGATTTTGCTTGAATTACTCCGGAACGAGAAATTGTATGCTAAGTTTTCTAAGTGTGAATTTTGGCTGTATGAGGTACAATTTCTTGGTCATGTTATCAATGCAAATGGAATTCAAGTGGATCGCGCCAAGATTGAAGCAATAGCTAAATGGGAAATTCCTAGATCGCCAACCGAAGTTCGAAGTTTCTTAGGATTGGCCGGATACTATAGAAAATTCATTGCGAATTTCTCCCGTATAGCTGTTCCCTTAACCTCTTTAACCAGAAAGAATGTTAGGTATGAATGGGGAACCAAGCAAAAAGAAGCATTTGACTTACTCAAACAAAAGCTTACAAATGCACCTATACTGGCCTTGCCAGAAGGTATAGAAGACTTTGTTGTATTCAGTGACGCTTCTCATTCAGATATGGGTTGCGTACTCATGCAAAGAAACAAAGTTATAGCTTATACTTTCGTCAATTGAAGGTACACGAAAAGAATTATACAACTCATGATCTAGAATTGGGTGCCATAATTTTTGCCTTGAAGTTATGGAGACACTATTTATATGGAGTTAAGTTTACCGTGTACACTGATCATAAGAGCTTAAAGCACATCTTTGATCAAAAAGAACTTAAAATGCGTCAAAGAAGATGGATGGACACTTTAAATGATTACGATTGTGAAATCATCTATCATGAAGGAAAAGCAAATGTAGTAGCTGACGCATTGAGTCGCAAAGAACATGAAAAACCCAAGAGGGTTAGAGCCTTAAGACTAGAACTACAAATAGATTTAATTGAACAAATTAAGAGGGCTAAAAAAAAGCAATAGAAGAAAACAAAATCTCAAAAAAAAAGCGTAATGGTACAATCGACTCTTTAGTCAAAGGAGATGACAATGTACTCAGACTTGGAAACAGAATCTGGGTACCAAAGATTGATGATTCATGTGAAAGGATTATGAGTGAAGCTCATCGATCGAAGTATATGATGCATCTCGGTAGTGATAAAAATATATCAGAATCTTAAACCTAACTACTGGTGGAACGAGATGAAAAAGGATATTGCTCTGTACGTAGCCAAATGTTTAACATGTTTACAAGTTAAGGCTGAGCATCAGAAACCTTCAGGTTTGCTTCAACAACCTAAACTACCTGTTTGGAAATGGGAGATGATAACAATGGATTTTATAACGAAACTCCCTAAGACTACCCGACAACATAATGCTATTTGGGTTATTATTGATAGGTTAACTAAGTCTGCTCATTTCATACCTATCAATGAATCTTACTCTATGGATAGATTGGCACGGATATACGTGAACAACATAGTGTCATTACATGGTGTGCCATTATCTATCATATCTGATCGGGATAATAGATTTACTTCTCATTTTTGGAAAAGTTTCCAACAAGCGTTAGGAACTCAATTAAATCTTAGCACTGCCTATCATCCTCAAACTGATGGGCAGAGTGAGAGAACAATTCAAACGCTTGAAGATATGCTCCGAGCTTGTGTGATTGATCTAGGAGGAAGTTGGGATGATCATCTTCCTTTGATGGAATTCTCCTACAATAATAGTTATCCCACGAGTATTTAGGCCGCACCATTTGAAGCATTATATGGACGAAAATGTAGAACGCCGGTGTGTTGGTCTGAAACTGGAGATAATCAAATATCTGGACCGGAGATAGTCCAAGAAACCACAGATAAGATATTGCAAATCCGTGAACGACTTAAGACGGCAAGAGATCGACAAAAGAATTACGTTGATATTCGCCGTAAGCCGTTGGAATTTCAAGTAGGAAATAAAGTCTTGTTAAAGGTTTCACCCTGGAAAGGTGTTGTACGATTTGGCAAGAAAGGAAAATTAAGTCCGCGTTTTGTGGGACCATTTGAAGTGTTAGAACGAATCGGTACTGTTGCCTATCGCCTACGACTGCCAGAAGAGATGAAAGGAATACATGATGTATTTCATGTTTATAACTTACGAAAGTGTCTAGCTGACGAAACTTTAGCTATGTCTTTAAAGGATGTTGAAATCAACGAAAATTTAAAATTTGTAGAACAACCTCTACAAGTTGAAGATTTCCAAGTTAAGAGACTTAAACGACGAAAGCTGAAGTTAGTCAAAATAAGATGGAATTCCCGACGAGGACCAGAGTTTACTTGGGAATTAGAATTGTAAATAAGAAAGAAATATCCACATATGTTTTAGCGAATCTCGAGGACGAGATTCATTTCAAGGTGGGGAGGATGTAACACCCATAAAATTTTGATCCAAATTTGACAAGTTTATAAAGATAAAGGACTAAAAATAATTATGAGATAAGTAATGAGAATAAATGAGAGAAAGAAAAGAAAGCATTATATGTTAAAGGAATAAGTAAGGAAACTCCATCCCACATCGAAAGTGGGAAAGAATTGAAAGCACTTTATAAGGAAGGAGTTATCCATGGTAATGTTCTTGTATGGCTAACCACTCTCACTAGTCTTAGCAGAGGGTGCGAAGCACCCGACGCGCACGGACACGGACTCGGACATGGACACGGACTTGGGCGTACTGTGGCGTTTTGATGGCGCACTTTGCACTTCGCACGCTCGCATCGCCGCGAGCCGCATAAGGGCAGCTTTAGTATTTTTGAACTATGATCAAGATATGACAAGCTACCAAAGACCAGGGACTGAAAATGATAATTTAGCACCTTCGCGATACGTGAAGCAACTTCGCGATACGCGAAGATGCATGAAGTAACTACATCTGGTGCTGACACGTGACAGGTCTAGTGGTTGACTCAGCAAAGCTATTGAGCAACTTCACGATACGCGAAGAATCCTTCACGATACGCGAAGGAATATAATAATAATTGCGACTACATTTGTCCTTCGCGATACGCGAAGCAACTTCGCGATACGCGAAGATGCACAGATTTTTGCCTATAAATAGCCGTCCATGGGATGAAGTCCCCATCACATCACACACACTTTACCTCGGTTTTCGTGCCAAAATCCCGTCATTCCCGATACGCTCATTGTCTAGAAGTACATGCAAGTAGGAGCGTTGTCCACGTGAAGTTTAAGCATTTCATAGATAAGCCATACAAGGTAGGGGTTCTGCCCGATTATTTTATATATGGCTTAGACCCTAGTCGAGGGTATAGTCTATACCTTGATCAGTTAATAAGTGAAATGTAGCTTTCATAAGATAAGGTTATGAATAAAATATTATTCTTTATTATAAAGATTCTTCTTATGAATGAAGAAATGGGATATATATACGTTTCTTCATGATGAAGAAACGTAGTTTATAAATATTTTATAAAATGAAATGAATACCAAGGTAAAGGTTATGCAAATAGACTTAAGGTCTAAAGCTAGATCATAGATCTAGTTATTTATAGAATGTTATTCTCGTACTATAGGTCCGAGATAAAGATCAGACATCTGTTGATGAGAAATCTTGAAATCAACAAAAGGTGAATACGTTCAACCTTTTTATAGTGTGAAATGATTTATTACGTGAATACGTCTATAGACTGTATATTTTGAAAAGATATTTACTCTTTAAAACTATGGACTGTTATCCATATGTAAAAGAGTTATGGAAATATTTGCATGAGGGTTGGTTCAAATCCTCTAAAATGTTTTGAAACAAGGTAGTACTAAATACTCAGGATAAATACACATGTGTCTGGATCCTTACATATATGTACTGTAGTGGGCACACTACAGACATACTGACCATGAGGCAAGTGACTGCCTCTAGGGCAAGTGATGTCCGATTATGTGGTTTGTGCGTATTTAGTTCCGATGAAATGGGATTGAGAACCACTGAGTCGTTGAACACTATTGGTGTTGTGTCATTACGAATTGTGAAAATGTTTTATTGAGTCAGCGTATTCACCAGCATATAACTGACGTATTTTGAAACTGTTTTCAGTTAACCAGGAGTAAGGAATAGTGATGGATATGCCAGTGGAGATAGAAGAACACTATGCATAGTTTACAGCTGGTGGCTCAGCTAATTTTGTATTTAGGCATATATATATATATATATATATATATATATATATATATATATATATATATATATATATATATAAACTTGTTTTTTTTAACAAGTAATTTTGTAAAACAAACAAGGGTATTTAATTCCCTATGTTATGAAAGTAAATATTTTAAAATAACATTTTCCGCTGCAAACTTTGATAAATTGACAAAACTGATACCAACTGTGAGTCACACGCCTAGCCCCGAAGGCGGGGTGTGACAGGATCCTTGATCCTCGTAAATCGATTATCTGTGGTAGCTGTTTCTAGGACTGAGGATCCTCACTGGTTCAAGGATCCTCAACATTCGACTTCGGTTATATTCTAATCTATTTTTTTTGCAGATAAAACACGTGTTTACCAGAAGGCCTACTATTGCGGAGAGCATAATTTACTAAGTCTACCCAGCTTGTCCATATCCTCAAACGGTCAATACGAAGCAGTAAATGAACGTGGCCGAGATTATAGGAGTTAGTTAATAGACGTTATATTCCTTTGTATTTATATATTGAGAAAAGGCTGATCATAATATATCGGATATCACACTTAGAACTCTTAGCAAAAACACTCTGTAATCACGATCAGCCTTGATTCCATCTCTTGTAATTCTTTTGAGCTTAATATAATTGGTAGTGATAGTTTTCACTACCCATGGTTTTTATGCTGGCGGGATACTAGTTACCAAAGGCTTTTCCTTGTATAAATCTCGGTGTTCATTTTTCATATTAATTACTTTGATCATATTTGTTCATACAGGCACCAATCCTCACTTACAAATTTGGTTACTTGATCCTTAAACCGATTTTTGACCAAAACACTAAGTATGGTAGCTATTAAATACGTGCATATATGTGGAATGATTGCATGGCATGATAGTTAATGAATGAATATAGATACATGATGTGTGAATGTATGGTCCAGCTATGGATACTAGTATGATTGCACAGCATGAGAGTTTATGAATGCATAGATACTCATTGTGTGAATGTATGGTCCTACTATGGATACTAGTATGATTCCATGGCATGATAGTTAATGCATGCATAGATACACGTTGGGTGAATGTATGGTCCAGCTGCAGATACTAATATGATTGCATGGCATGATAGTTAATGAATGCATATATACACATTGTGTGAATGTATGGTCCAGCTACGGATACTAATAGAATGGATAATTCTTTAATTATATATATCTCAATTTTAGTTGATAGAACAGAAAGAAGATAGGGAGCAAGCCCTACTAATACTTTGTAGAATGATAATATGAAACTAGATGTGTACGAATGTTACGCACAGAAGAATGGGTACATGTTCATGCGTAGAGCCTTCGGGCACCATGCATGCACAATAAATTAGGATGGAAAATCCCTCTAACTTCGCATAGGACGTGAACAATGTTGATGTGAACATTAGAGAAGACTAAGCTTCTAAATGTTGGCATGTATGAATAGTTTTACCTAAGCACTAGTGAGGGTAAGCCTCTACGTGCTTTCGTGAATGAGTAGTGTGATGTGAGGGCAAGCCTCTACGTGCTTTCGTGTATAAGTAGTGTGACGTAAGTATAAGAAAAGGCAAGCCTTTATGTTATGTTACGTATGAATACTTGAAAAATGCGATTTATTTATAAACTGTAAATTATGAAAAAGAAAGAATGTTAGAACTCTCTCAGTGTGTAGCTGATTTTTAGTATGCATGTAGGTATTGTTGATGGTGTGGAAAGCTTGGGGGTGCGTGCGAGGCTATCCATATTGAAGATATAGCTAGAGATAGAAGTTATTATGTAAAATTTTTAATTTCCGTTGCAAATTGTATATGCTTCCTCTATAACAAACCGAGTTTATGAGTAAATTCAATAGCAAAGTAGGGTACTCGGCTCGGGGCCTTACATGAATCAGAGTCAAATTTCTCAAGTTCCACTTGCTTATTCTTTAGATCAGCACCCACACTTTCAACAGCCTTATTAATTACAACCAAATTAGCTTGATGTGGCTCACTTAATGATTCACCTAACAATCTTCCAGACCAATCTATCCCCTCTTGAAGTATCATTGCCTTCGTTTCATTCTACTTCGGTTGCTCCAAGGATTTCTTAGGCATCTCCTTTGACTCGTTGTTGTTATGCTTCTTTGTTGAGTTTCTATCTTGAGTCTTGTTGCTTGGAGAATACTCTCGCCTTGGTTTACCACATTCCTAAGCAAAATGACCGAACTCATCACAGTCCTTTGCATAAACTTTTTGATCTTCTTGACAATCATTTCAATATTCCATTTCAATTACATCAATTCCAAATCATCTGGATTGATTTGGTCATAGTCCTCATCAGTTAAGTCACAAGTTGTAACTTTACAGCCCACCAAGTGTTCATAGGAAGATATGAAGGCTCCCATAAAAGAAAAATATTTTTCTGCCTCCTTCATGTTTACATTTGGTGGAGATGGAGGAGGAACTGAACTACAGCTAGCAAGACTTGAGCTTGGAAAGAATTGTGGTTCATAAAGTGAGCTTGAAAATGCTTCTGGTGGAGGAACCACATGACCAGTTTGAGTGTAAAAGGCAGTGATTGGGGTAGATGTACTCTTGCTTATTGGATTTTCCCCACCATATAAAGATGGATCTTGATTAGTCTTTGAAGAACTTTGACACTTCAACTCATACTCCCTTTTCTCCATTTTTTCTATAGAATCCATACATGTGAGAGTTGGATTCTTGAAAAATCAATTTTCATTTAAGATCATCACAAATGTAGAGTAAGAATTAGGTAAAGCATCTTTCAAAGTGTCCACTATATCAGCCTCATCTTTGTGGAGCTCAAAACGATTCAACTTAGCTAATAAATTACTGTATCTTGTTAACATTTCACTAACTAACTCATTTGGCAAGATATTAAAGTTCTTATATAGGAACTTCAACATGGAATTTTTGCTTTCTTGGGTATTTCCCAAATCTTGCTTGTAAAGTTGCATATAAAGTAGCTAAAATCTTTATATGGCTAAATTGATGAAAAATGTTTTCGGGAAAGCCATGGTCAATGTAGAATAGAGTCACACACCGACAAAAGGCGGCGGAACATGCCGAGGTGTAACGATTGTCCATAAGCACATGACACTAATTAAGGTGACAGTATTTAATAAACTCATTTCATTTCACAACATCGAAAATGTCACATAACAATTATCCATAAAATAACCATAAACAAGATATCACAAAATATGGCAAATTGATATTGTTCATTTTTACAAATTATCCTAAGGTCTTTGATGTCGTTTTCTTCACAATCATAAATCAACCAAGATGCAAACCTGCAACATTTCATAAAATAAAGTTTGTCAACACAAAGGTCGGTGAGAAATTCATAAGTTTGATCATATTAGTATATAATAAAGATAGCCACAAAACTTGCATACGAAACGATAAATAAAAGTGGTAATTTGGATAAATAGATATCGCTAAACACATTAGCGACACCTAGCTATAAGGGGATGCCAAATAGTCTAGGATTTTATAGTTATCGTTAATTGCATTACGTTAACGACACCTTCCTATAAGGGGATGCCAAATAAAAGTGATAATTTGGCACTTTAGCGACACCTAGCAGTAATTTGGTAATTTGGCAATTTGGCACTTTAACGATAAATAAAAGTGGTAATTTAGATAAATAGATATCGCTAAACACATTAGCGACACCTAGCTATAAGGGGATGCCAAATAGTCTAGGATTTTATAGTTATCGTTAATTGCATTACGTTAACGACACCTTGCTATAAGGGGATGCCAAATAGTCTAGGATTTTATAGTTCCACCAACCAAAAGCGATAAACACATAGGCATATAAGCATAGAACACCAAATCGAGCAATTGTTTAGGTAAAGTATACAACTACGTTTGTGGTTTAAGATTCAAATATAAAGCATTTTGTTGAATAAGTATGAAATGTCACCCCCAAAATAAAAGATGGAAAATGGGGTATGAAGTACTCACCTTCAAGTGGTTAACTTGAAAGATGATAATTTGGAGATTTGTCGGAACGACGAGTTTAACGCATAATGCCTAAAAAGAAAAGAAGTCTTGAATTTAGAAAGGTTGTCTTGAAGGTCTTTAAACAAAAAAAATATTGAGAAATGTAAATAATTAAAGTTCAAGGTTTAAAATGTGACTATTTAAAAATTTATAATAATAACCCTTTAAAAATGTAAGTTTGCTCGAAACCGGGTTGAAGTATCTAACCTTAATATTTACTCAACCTATGTTAAGTAATAAGGTGGGTAAAATGCAAGAATGCAAATCCCTTTGGAATAAAGATACTAAAACGGGTTTTTTTATCGAGTGTTCGGGTTGTCGGTTCGGGTCTTGATAATTGGTCAAACCTAAAGTCAACTTTCTAAAATATTGAATGTTATGAGATAACTCAATAAAATTTAATAAGACTTAACCAAGTATGTAGTTCCATTGTTTTAGAACTAACAACGCACGTTAAGCGAGTGTTCGGTTTTGTCGGTCCAAACTTTGTTATGAGATCAAGTTGGATCCAACATTTCCAAGTACTTAAGAAAATATTTAAAAATCAATTTGTAACTATTTTTAAAGAAATATACAAGTCTTGATGGCTAAAAAAAAACACACTTGTGTGTCTTAAGCGAGCAAGAATCGGTTTGGTTCGGTTTCCATCTCACAACAAGTTCATAGATGGTTTCCACATGTCCAAACACTAAAGAACTTGTATAATAATGTACAAATAAAAAAATACCAAAAGTTAACAATAAAGTCTTTAAACAAAAGTTCGGTTTTCGATTCGGATCGTGTTTCGGGTTAAGACCGAGGTAAGATTCTACAAACCCATAACCATAGAATTTGTAAAAATGATTTTAGAAACTTAGATCTAACACTAAGTATGTTTAAACAAACAAAACTAGTAACAAAGTTCGATTTACGGTTTAGAGCTATTTACGGTTAAATCGAAGCATAGACTTTTAAAAACCCATAACCATGGAACTTGTAAACATGACCAACAAACTAAAATAAGCAAGATTAATTTGTATGAACAAGTTATATAGATGTATATATATCAAGGACACGAAGTCCTCCATGAAGCCTTGCCTTATGGGGTCCGAAACCTCACCGACCGGAATCGGAGAAGTAACTACCAAAGGTAAACAAGGGGTGTATATTATATATATGTTGCACAACCATAAACAAGTATTAATAAGGCTACATAAACTAATTAAGATGAAAGACCAAAATCCTTCAAGAACACTTAAGAAGATAACCTTGAATCTTTGATGTTTGGAGAGTTTTTTTTTTTTTTAGAGTTGTAGCAAGGGAAAATGAAGAGGAAAGGTGGTGTATATATAGGGTAATGTTGGTGGTCAAATATGGGTGTGAGACACAAGAGTTTTCATGCAAAATGGATCAAGACAAAAACACAAAACAACAAAAAAATAAATAAATAAATAAATAATAAATAAATAAATAAATAAAAATAAAAATAGGATATTTTCAAGACCCAACAAGTGTGAAACAATATTGTAACATAAATCCATCATTTTGATTATAACATAAGCTTCGGTTTACAAATCGGGTCGGTTTACATAATAAACAAATACAAAAGCGAATACAAACAAGACCCGAAATTGATGAATGTCACAAATAGGTCTTGACTTCCGGATCGTATTCTTCTTTTCAAATGCATTCATTTGATTAGTAGTCTTCTCTACATGACCAACACCATCAACATCTAGAGTTGGCCTAACATACTTAGTTTCCAACAAAGATAAACATTCTAGATCAAACATCCCAAGATGAGATCTGAATCTTTGACTCCATCTCTAGAAGTCATCAAGACTACTCGGTTTAGGAGTTTTAGCATGAGACCTAATCTCATTATCATAATTGAGCATCGTCTACATTTAGGCATTCTGAGAAGCAAGAGCATAATAGTTGGTCATGTTTGAAAGTTAAGGGTTTAAACAGTTAAGAATGAAAGCGTGAGGATAAAACTTGACAATTCTGAAAAGATTGTTTAACTAACGGATAATGAATGAGTGAAATAGTATAGCGAATGAATGGGCTCTTTAACGAATAGATAAAGTACGAAAGAATATGTTTTAGTGAATGAACAACAATAGCAAATGGCACTATTTAAAGCGAATGGAGATGAGTCAATGAAACAATTTGACGAATGGAAATTTAACGAATGAGTTTGATAAATAAGTGTATGATGAATGGTTTCTAAGCGAATGAAATTCTTTTAGCTAATGGGTTGTTAAAAATGGTTATAACAAACTCCAATAGAACTAGCGAATGAGCTCAAGAAACTAAAGAATGATCTCAAGAAATGAGCGAATGAACTCAAGTCATCAAACACAAACCCATAAACAAAATCACATCAATACCATTCCAAATCCATCCACAACTCATATATAACACATCAATACCAATTCGAACACAATTCATTATCAAACTTGTACCAAAATCAGTCAAAACGTGTCCAATTTTGACCAACAAAAGTCAAAACAATCCGTTCTAAACCACTGTTCACTCCCACCTAAACCAATTCACTCCCACCTAACAAAAGTCAAATCAAATGACTGAACTAAACTGAATCAATCTCAACACAATTAACATCAAATCGATCAATCTTTGATCCATAATCCAGACAATTATCAACTTAAATTGAACGAATCGATCCGAAAATAGTCCGTACTTGACCGTATAACAAATTCGATCCAAAAGCACCTTTATAAACCTAATTTAGTCCTTAAATTGACTAATCAGATCATTCTTTAGCTCTGATAGCACTTGAGAATGCATGAGATCATCACGATTCGAGCTTAACCGGATCTAGTCTTAGGATTATAGATAAATAGGATAGATTAGGTCATAGTGGGTGTTAGTGTGTGTTTTGAGAGTAAATTTGGGCAGAGTAACGAGACATATGTTCATAAAATACCAAATCGTTAATTAGAAGTTATGTTACAAAGTTTATATAGGTTTCATCCCATTCACTAAACATGCTTAAAGAATGGGACCTTATAAACTTAACTTCCTAAATGCTAACATCCTTAGACGCTAACATCCCTACAAACTTAACATCCCTATAAACTTAACATCACTAGACGCTAACATCCCTATAAACTTAACTTCCTATAGGCATGTTTATATAGACAATCTCTAGCGAATGGCCTTATAAACTTAACTTCCTATACGCTAACATCCCTAGCGTATGGGCATATCAAAATCGTCTCATTCGCTAAAATTCATTAGCAAATGAGCTTTACGTTAATGACAATTTAGTCCTTAGACTTATAATAAAAGACGAAAATGACTAAACAAAGACCGAGACGATAAATCATGTATCAACATATAGATATAAATTTATATAAAGATAGTTATTGTTTAAGTCTATATTTATTTAGTTAACTTGTTTTCTATTTACACGAGAATAACAGTTACTTCTATTTGGGTCTTTCACCTACTGATATCAAAAAGTCAGATAAATATTGGTTTTTCGAGGAGTGTGGGTTCATATCCATACTTATAAAAAAGTTAGAAATAAATTAGAGATTGCGTGACTTAAAAAAACATTTTAGGGATTTACCTTTTTAATACCGGTATTTGTCATAAGGATAAATTAACCAAAGGGCTTGCAGCCCAATTTAAGGTGATCTCTCAAACGGTAAGGGTTAAGTCCCATAATGAATAAAAATGGTGTAAAAAATTAACATAAGGATAAATAGACTAGTAACGATGATGAGATTAAATATGACGGAGAGAGCGGGGACCCCCATGTGTCGTGATGAGGCAAGGACAAAAATTTCGAACGTGCGCATTACCTTTATTATTATGGAAAATAAGTAAGGTGGAACGTGTTAGGGAAAACAATAGATATATATGAAAAAAGAATATCGACTTTTCTTACCAAAATGGGACTGTGTCCAAAAAATTTAGCCAGCTTTTTAATTGGTTGCTAAATTTTGGTATACGTTTTTAAGATGACGATTAAAAACAGTAGCAGACTAAATTGAGCCCCATTTTACTTTTCCCCATAACCCGTTATACGCGCATTACTTAAATTAGTTTTTTTCTCGGACCTTAAAGCATTCCCAGTTTATTACCTACCATCTATCTATTTATACAAATATCTATCATAAAATTATATGTGTTACTCTCTGAGTCTCTGTTTGCTCCTCACTCCCTCTCAAAACACTGGATTGCTTGATTTGTAATTTAAGAGTTCTCATACGTATGACCTGAATTCACAGGTATGGGTCTCACCAAACCAAATAGTCCTTAAATGGGTTATAGCATCTCATTTATTTGTAAAACATTTTCATAATGAAACAATAATTTTTGCGGGTCAAGGGTCTCACCAAACCCAGACAGCCCTTAAAAAGGTTATAACATCTCATTTATTCATGAAATAATATAATCATCAAACAATAATTGATGCGTGTCATGGGTCTCACTAAACCCGAATAGCCTTTAAACGGCTTATAGCATCTCATTTATTTGTGAAATCCTTTCATCATTAAATCGTAATTTAATTTCTGTCATCTCCGCTTCTCCATTGTCGTCTATCGTCTTCATCATCGGTTAATTTCCGATTACCACCCACCATCGTCAACCTTCCCTCCCATGTATCAACCACCATTGTCACCCACATCAACCTCCTCTTTTTCATAAGACAAATATTTGTGTTCATGTTTGTTCGTTTTAAATAAATCAACATGTTCATGTTTGTTTATGTTCGTTCGTTAAAAATCTAAAAAACCTACACATCTCAATTGAAAGAGGCCAAACGTTAAAAGTTTTAGTGAACATAACAACCTAATATATACGTATTAAATCAAAACAAAACTATGTTAAAAAAATAAAATAAATCATTACAAAATATAAAATAACAACACGATTAAAACAAAAACATAATTTAATCACGATAACACAGAGGACTCAAACTAATATTTATATAACTACATTAAAAATAATTACATTTTCTATACTTTTCAATTGAATAATACATGTTTATACATTAATCATTATATTTTCTCCCCCTCTACTCACTGTCACTTTAAAAAATATATTAAAAAATTATACAATGTAAACAGTAAAAACTCAAATTGAACTTTCTTACGTAGCATATTCCCTCTCCTCTACTCACAATCACTTATAATCATACCATATAATTTATAAAACTCACTCACATATTTATAATGAACGAGTTGAGAATGCTGTTATTAATTAGTATAGGTTTAAGTGGATGTTAACAAACTCACTCTATTCCTTCCCCCGATCTTCCGATCGAGAGTTTTATTCACTAGTCGTCTCGTTAAAAGATAGAGATCACCAATAGAACATCTCAATGTACAAAGGTGGTGATCACCTTCTTAAATACAGTATAACAAAATAGTGTATCTTTGCAAGTCTTAGCTAAACAATGGTATTGAGAACCTTCTTCAACGTACAATGTTAAGATGTCATGTCTTTACAATTCTTCATTAACAAAGGTAGTGAGTACCTTTTTCACCAGCCACATCAAGTTGTCTTTCTTCTTCTTATACTGTTAATTCTCGTAAACTTTTTAACCGGAAGCATAAAAAATGTACATTTAAAAGTTTTGTCCCACTGGTTTTCCTGATGATGTGTATGAGATAACATGACTGATCCACTAATATTACTTTATTGCTCTACGTCTTGATTTACTAATTTATCAACATCCTCACTCGGGGTAAAAAGAAAAAAGTATCCTGAAATACGTTGTCAATCCTAAAGTATGCTAATAAGGGTGCTCGGGCGTCTTCGACATAGGCAATCAATTTAGTCAGTTTACTCAACAACACCGTTGCCGAGAACTCGAAGGAGGGATTCTACTTGTGAAATCGGTTTAGTGGAACCAAATTGAATTGGATCATGATAGATGGTCGGTTTGCTCAACTTACTCCCGTAATACATTTGGATAGTACATTCGACTTATGAGATCGGTTAGGTGGTACATGAATTTGTTCAAATACTATCCAATTACTATCTTTTATCTTAATTTTTAGTACAAATAGTTATTTATTATGTTATTTTCTATTTTAGGTATATTTTGACCTTCAAGAAAGAAACGATCTGATACACGAAGAAAAACGAATAAAACTGAAGAATTGTGTATAAGAATTATAATGCATAGGCCGTGCTTGATTAAACACGCCCCCATTATCACATTTTTATGTAAAGACAAAATGTGATGACGAAAAAATGGGTCTGTGCTTGACCAACACACCCCCGTCGTCACCTTTCTTGCCTGAATACAAAAATATAAGAAATAGGAACTCAAAACACGCCCTCGTGTCCCATCAAACACGCCCCAGTGCTCAGAAGGTGCCAGTATTTCCTGACATGCATTTAGCACATATGCACACGTGGACGCGGGGTCGTGCCAACCACGCACGGGTCGTGTCTGGCCTCCTTGCCAGCCTATAAAAGATTTCATGTTTTATTGCTTAGGGGCTAGATAGTCTTTTGTATGAGTTTCTCACATAAAAACACACACTTTACTCTCAATTTAAATATCGAAGAAGGTGTTTGAAGGCTTGGAAGCATCCATAATACAGAAGAGAAGATATATCACTAATTATGGTTAGATTGTCATAATTTAATCATATATCTTTCATCATCTTCTTCTTTTGTATGTATTACTATGTTCTTCATAAGCTAAGCTTTCAATTACCATCTTAATTTATGATGAAGCTTAACTTGATTTGATGATTATAATGAAAATGTGGTTCTAGTTCTTGAAGTAGCGGTTATTAACTTGTTTAGATAATTATCTTTTGATGAGATGTCTTTTAATATCTTAATTAACTAGTTCTAAGTAGATGATTGATATCTTTATCACAAACTTCAATCTATATCAATCACCCATATATTATTCATGTTCTTTTGTAACTAAGTTTGATTGAAGATAACTTGGAACATTTCATAAAAAATACATCTCATTGTGTGAATTTGAAAAATGCAACACTTGCTACAATTAATCAATCTACTTATAATCCTCTAAAATATTATTAAAGTCCAATTGATTAGGTTATTATGCTAGTTTGAGAAATTATATGTTGAAGAATGTATGCAAATAACCGACACAAAACCAATAATTGGCGGATTACATGTGTAATCTTTTCCTGTTGTTGTTAGACATGATTTTTAAAGTTTTAAAATAAAGTCTAATCCTTTTATACTTCATGATAGGGGTGAGCAAGAAACCGAATTAACGGAACCGAAATCGAAAAAAACCGATCAGTTTGTGTATTTGAAAAACCGACTTTTCAGTTTCGGTTTCGTTTCACCTAAAAACCGAAACGAACCGAACCGTGCTCAGCCCTACTTCATGAACTAGCTCGCTTACATTTAAAATGACATTTTGGTGATTAAAATGAAGTTATGCATACTACATTCCAAAATGCTATGAGAATAGTTTTGATGTTTTGCTTAAAGTTAAGGAATTATTCGATCTTTCTACAAGCGAGTTTCACCACATATTTAAACAAATAGTCGCCAACAAGAGTTAAGTGAATTCTAAATTAAGGTGGTAGCCTTTATATACTGTTTAACTCGTTCGAAGTTATCTCAATTGCTTAATTTTATTTAAAAACAAACAAAAATTTAGTTTAAAACAAACCTTTCAAGATTATTATTCTCGGTTAATTTAATTACAAAGATTTAGTATTGAAAACATCTTGTGTTTTTGGATCGATACTTGATTCTTCCCAATAACATCCTATATATACGATAGGTACAAACTTTATGTAATTTAGTTTAATAAAAATCATTTTTATAAATTTAAAACCCAAAACGAACTTGTAGGAAAAACAATCAACATGTTATGCACATTCATGCATGACATCACCCTCCGATACTAATGACTAATTAAGCAAAAGCTCATTAACAAGTACTTTTTTCAGTTTACAGGTTATCTTACCGTAATAAAAATCATGTCGGTTGAGAAAGTACACTCAAATCCAAACCAACTTAAATTAAACCCACCAATAAACAAAAACATAAAAGCATTAACTTTCATTTAACACATGGGCCCACCAACTACCCAAATCGCACCCCCCATCATTCCCCTATTTACACAATCCATCCTCCCTTAATAATTTATTATTTACCACTATATATACTTCCACTCATCTTCAGAAGCCCTTACATCAACCATGAAGAAGATAAACATAATTCTACGTAAATGTAAGACACTATCAAAACAGTTATCCTCTAGAAGCCTCGGATCTAACTCCGCAAGACACCACCGCGGCGCCGGAATCATCTGGAACACAAACGCTGTGTCGGTTGTAGACGCCGACGAAGACGAGCCGCAAGAGCTCGTGTTCGTCGGCAGCACGAGGAAACGGTATGTGATCAGCTCAAAGTATTTGAACCATCCACTTGTGAATGCATTAATGGAGAAGCCAAAGAAAACTGGGGATCATGACGTGTCAGTTATTAACTGTGAGGTTGCGGTTTTTTTTTTTAATGTTTTTTTTAACAACTAATTTGGATCACTCACGGACCACTGGAGTGTCATTATGTCACCAGTGGCACCACGCGATCATATCCACCATCAAGCCACCAATTCAGGAGGAAACTCAATATTTGAGAAAACCCCCTGTTGTGAGATTCAAGCCCAGGACCTTATGGTCACTAAATCTTTTCCCACCATCAAGATATCATTGGATCAGAAATCCTTTGATTTGTTGTTTTTTTTTAATGTTAAATGTTACTTTTACTTTACATTAATAATTGTAAATTGTTTTTTTTTCCTTAGGTTGTACTTTTTGATCACTTGTTGTGGATGCTTGAGAACGCGGATTTTAACGACGGTTCGGATTGTTTTGATGAGTTGGTTGATTTGTACTCGTCTTGAAAATTTAGAGTTTGGAATGTAGAATAATTGAATTGGTGCATCCATCTCAACAGTTGTGATGATTTATTGCATGATTTATTAGGTTAATTTGTTGTTGCCATCACCACTTTGGTGGGATGGTAAAGGCTTTGGCCTTTTGGTGAGAGGTCCAGGGTTCGATTTCTGGCATTGGCGGTATAATGCAAATAGTAGGAGGAAAGCTTGTATGTTCAAAAAAAAAAAAAAAGGTTAATTTGTTGTTTGTATAATTGTAAATGTAGTTTACTCCTATTTGTTTACCAAATCTATATTTATATTAAATAAAATTTGAATATTTGTTGGTTGATTTTTATGGCTGAAATTCACTTGGGTCCACCACTATGAAACAGTTGAATGAACAGGAATAGCAGTCGACTGAAAAGAAGCAATTTGCTAGATTTGGGATGATTCTTAATAGGGTTTTGGATAGGGTGAACATTATTTCCATTTTTGGTCAACACAAATTGAGTTTGGGTTTTTGAGTTATGTTCAAAGAGAATATAACATGAACAACAAAAATATTAATAATGGTTCTTGTTTTCTTTTAACGGGAACTCCCATAGTGTCTGACGTCTGACTTTAGTCTTAAAATAAGGTAGGTTTTTTTTTTTTTTTTGACAATTACAAGATTTCAATCCACTCCCTCTTGATTTTCGGTTTGTTTTTGGGTTTCACTGGAAAATCCAAACCGAATGAACTAAAAATGAAGCGTAAACACTCCTAGTTCAGAGTCATACAGGAATGTCTGCGTAAACACTAGACACTGTGCGACATTTGGTGCTTTCCAGTCTCTGAGCCCTGCCTTCTACAGAGTCGTTTCCAAGATCAGCATGTTGTTAAACAGGAAAATAAATTTAGGATTCACTTTAGGCTCTAGAAAAGATTGAGATCGAGCTAATACTTTCAAGAGCTAATGGTTGTTGGAACCTGGTCTTAAAGAAAACGAGTGAACATGATATGTGAACAATTAAGATATGTTTTAAACACTCATTGTTATTATATAAATTTTATCAATAATTG
The DNA here is from genome assembly GCF_021521415.1 of Bidens hawaiensis. Classification (NCBI taxonomy): domain Eukaryota; kingdom Viridiplantae; phylum Streptophyta; class Magnoliopsida; order Asterales; family Asteraceae; genus Bidens; species Bidens hawaiensis. The sequence continues at coordinate 129,320 of NW_027496045.1, forward strand.
TGATTATTATAAACAATATTTCATACCGCCATGCAACCTGTGACATCTCTCGATTTTGGGTCAAATTGTATTTATTTTGTATTTGTTTTTATGTTGTAAACCGACCCGATTTATATCCCGAACATTTCAAATATATAAAATATTGGATTTTATGTTACTAAAACATTCCCGCTTGTCTAATTTGAAAAACCCCTTTTACGGATTCAAAAACGGACTTAAAATGCTCAAGATACATAAAAAACGAACTTTTTAACGCGAACCGACGTGCTGACCAGCAGCAGATCAACAGCAGACCAGCGCCATCTTTTTTTTTTTTTGTTGTTTTGTGACTTGTCTTGACCCCTCTTGTATGCAAACCTTGATATCACATCCCATGTTTGACCATTTCTACCCACCCTATATATACACCCCTATCCCCTTCATTAATCCTTGCTCATTCATCTCTTTCTCTTCCAAATTCTCAAGCATTCAAAGGTGTTCTTCATATTTTTTTGACCATAGTCTTACATTATAATCAACTTGTTAACACTTATTTATACTTGAAGATTGTTATACAACATATATATAATAGCACCCTTTGTACCTTCGGTGGGCATTTCTCCGGTCTCGGTCGGTTAAGTGTCCGGCCCATAAGACAAAGCTACATGGAGGACTCGTAGTAGTCTTTGATTATATATATTTTCCGCATCTAACCATCAAACTTGTTATACTTGTTTAACTTCTGCTTATCTTAGTTCTATTTTACATTTTGAGTTCCATGGTTATGGGTTTGTAGAGACTAGCCTCAAATTATTCCGTAAATAGCTCCAAACCGAAAGCCGAACTCTTGTTTACTAGTTTGTTTAAATAGTTGTATAAACATGTTTTATGTAAGATTTGAGTTTCTAAAAACCATTTTAATTAGTTCCATGGTTATGGGTTTGTAGAATCTAACCTCGGTCTTATCCCGAAACAAGATCCGAACCGAAAACCGAACTTTCGTTTAAAGACTTTGTTGTTGACTTTTTGTATGTAAGACTTTGGTATTATTATTTATAAATTATTTTACAAGTTCTATGATGTTTGGACATGTGGTAACCATTCTTGGCCTTATTCCAAGATAAAACCGAACCAAACCGAACTAAACCAAATTTACTCGCTTAAGACACACAAGCGTGTTTTTAACCATTAAAGCTTATATACTTCTTTAAAAATACTTTATAAACTGATTTTAATTATTTTCACAAAGTACTCGGAATGTTGAATCCAACTTGATCCTATAACAAAGTTTGGACCGACTAAACCGAACACTCGCTTAACGGACGTTGTTAGTTCTAAAACAATAAGAACTACATACTTGGTTAAGTCTCTTTAAGATTTATTGAGTTATCTCATACATTTATTATTTTGGGAAAGTTGACTTTGGGTTTGGTCAACTCACCAAGACCCGAACCGACTACCCAAACACTCGTTAAAACCCGTTTTAGTATCTATATTATAAAGGGACTTGCTTTCTTGCATTTTTACCCACCTTATTACTTGACATAGGTTGAGTAAAATTAAGGGCTAGATACTTTAACCCGGTTTCGAGCAAACTTACATTTTTAAAGGACTATTATTATAATTTCTTAAAAATTTACATTTTAAACATTAAACTTTAAATTGTTTACATTTCTTATCATTTATTTTCGTTTAAAGACTTCCAAGACAACTTTTCTAATACAAGACTTCTTCTCCTTTAGGCTTCGTTTGTTAAACTCATTGTTCCGGTTAATCTCCAAATCATCAAATCTTTCAAGTTTATTACTTGAACGTGAGTACTTTCATCCCCCGTTTTCACTCTTTTATATTTTGGGGGTGACATTGCAAACTTATTCAAATCGAAATGATTTATACTTGAGTCTTAAACCACAAACTTTATTGTATACTTTACTTAAATAAATGCTCGATTTGGTGTTATATGCTTAAGTGCTAATGTGTTTACCGCTTTTGGATGGTTGATTCATAAATCCGAGTATATCTGGCATCCCCTTATAGAAAGGTATCGTTAATGTATTCTTATTAACGATTTCATACAAAATCCGAGTATATTTGGCATCCCCTTATAGAAAGGTGTCGTTAATGTATTCTTATTAACGATTTTCATTTATCTAAATTGTTGCTATTATTTATTGTTTTGTATACAAGTTGTGGAATTTCATATTATATATCTATTGTTCAAAAACTATGAAATTGCTCACCAACCTTTGTGTTGACAAAATCTATTTATGCAATGTTACAGGTTTGACTTTAGGTTGACTCGAGGACTTGAAGAAAAAACGTTATCGAGACTATTAGGATATTAGCAAAACAAACAATATATGATTTACTATGATTTGAATTCAGTTATTATATGAACAAGTTATGTGACTCTTTGTGTTTTTATGAATTTAAATGAGTTGATTAAATATTGTCACTTAATAGTGTCGTGTGCGATGAACAATCGGTTGCGCCCCGACGTTTCCGTCAAGGTCGGGGTGTGACACAACCCTAGCCATCTCAAGCCATGACTTGCTTCTTTCATTATGGAGGAGGAGAAGTAGGAGGAGGGTCGGCGACCTCTATATGCCAAATGTCGTTTTCCCTCCTACAAAGCTCATCGGTTTAATCTTATCGTGGCGTATGAAATTCTCAACAGCTTGGCGTGGTTGGGTTCTCCACTTGTTATAAATATTAAACGTATGATTGTTGAATAAAAAGTTATAGTATGTTTAAGTTATTGAAAAGATTAGATTACGCATTAGTCCAGGTGGTTTGACATGCTTAAAATTTCCATATGAAAAGAATTCTTTTCACACGTTATGTCCTAGTTAATGTTTAAATTTTATAGCCCTTTATAAGTTGTTGGTGCTAACAACATTCATTTAATAAAAAATATAAATGGATGGACGTAACCGGAAAAACATAAACAGACGTAATCTGACGAAGGTAAACGAGCACATTAACGAATGTTCACGAATACTATTGAACGAAAGTGGCCTCTATCCATGTTCATTCATTAAGTTTGCCGAACAGAATTTTTTTTTGTTCGTGTCCAGTTCATTTGTTAAACGAACGATCATAAACGAACTTTCCGCCGAAATGTATGGTGGATGTCCGGTTCATTTACAGCCTATTCACAACAGCAATGGACCATGTCGCGACACTAGGAACCTTTTTCTTATAGGGGCTTATTTATGTTTAAGTTTTAGTGCCGATATCGTAACAAGCTTAACCCATAACAACTGAACGTCTGAACGTTACATTAATGCATCGTCACAAGGCGCCAGATACAAAACTAGTCGCTTTTAAATATATATCCATCTCATACTTTTCTAAATAATAATGTTTTATGTCTACCATGTTAATATTGATATTTAATACTGGATCGATGCTTTTGTTTCGGCCATGGCCCGATCTATGTACGATCACTGTCTTATCATGCTTATATTTGGGCCAGCTTGTTTTAGTAATCAATGAAGCCGCACTAGTCTGTTCAAAGTGCTCGCATTGGTGAGGCCTGGTTTGAGAAGTTGTCTATACAAATGCTTTTAAAGTGGGTCCACGAATTAAAATATTTTAAAGGAATACTGGTTTCAAAAAATTTCAATTACGTCATATCGAGTATTGGCAAATAACAGTTCCAACTTAACACTTGGCTGGTGACGTTACCAACTAAAGAAACAGTCTTAACTCCGTCTGTCAAAAAAGATCTTAGGTGGCATAAAAGTGGGCCCAATACTCACCCTTCTTCTTCATCCCTTACCCACCACCATCATCAACAGTCGCCACCTGCCACCACCACCCACTAGTGATCGGGAGCTGCTTATTCTCGTCGTTGGCGCCTCGTCTAAACCCTCAACGTTTTCTAATTCGTCGTCACATAAGCCCTGCTGTGAGGTATTCATGTTCCACATCATGAGTTTGTTTGATTTCATTGATTAATTGAGGTTTTTGTTCGATTGTATTGATTGAGTCCTGCTATGGTTTTGGATTGGGGATTTAATCTGCCACGTTTTATATTGGTTCAATCGATGTTTAACATGATTGACTCCGCTGCATAGCACCACTACTGTCAATAGGGCATAGTTGAGATTATTTAGAACCAATTTTCCTACTTTAAAAATCTATTTTAACTAAAATAAAACACGTTGTAGAACAATATAAACAACTTTGAAAATCCAATTTAACCGGTCTTACCCATAATCATAAGGATAACAAGTTGCTCATGGTTGGGTTGTGGTCCGATATGATTATAAAAACAATAGTTTATGAAATTTGAAGGCGGTCGTTGCTTTATCCCTGAATCATAATTTCAATGAAACAAAATAAGATGGTAATGTGACCAAGGTTGATACATTGGGTGTAGAATTATGAAAACACAACTAAGATGAGTTAATTTTGAATGTTTTCTTTTAAGTTTTGTTATAATTATCTTAATTTAGAGTAATATAAGTGCAGTGTCATTGTGGTGTATAGCGCTTGCATTGAAGATTTTGGGAAGTACATGGTATGACATTCGTCAATTTCGGGTCTTGTTTGTGTTCGTTTTTGTATTTGTTTATTATGTAAACCGACCCGATTTGTAAACCGAAGCTTATGTTATAATCAAAATGATGGATTTATGTTACAATATTGTTTCACACTTGTTGGGTCTTGAAAACATCATATTTTTATTTATTTATTTATTATTTATTTATTTATTTTTTTGTTGTTTTGTGTTTTTGTCTTGATCCATTTTGCATGAAAACTCTTGTGTCTCACACCCATATTTGACCACCAACATTACCCTATATATACACCACCTTTCCTCTTCATTTTCCCTTGCTACAACTCAAAAAAAAAAAAAAACTCTCTCAAACATCAAAGATTCAAAGTTATCTTCTTAAGTGTTCTTGAAGGATTTTGGTCTTTCATCTTAATTAGTTTATGTAGCCTTATTAATACTTGTTTATGGTTGTGCGACATATATATAATATACACCCCTTGTTTACCTTTGGTAGTTACTTCTCCGATTCCGGTCGGTGAGGTTTCGGACCCCATAAGGCAAGGCTTTATGGAGGACTTCGTGTCCTTGATATATATACATCTATATAACTTGTTCATACATATTAATCTTGCTTATTTTAGTTTGTTGGTCATGTTTACAAGTTCCATGGTTATGGGTTTTTAAGAGTCTATGCTTCGGTTTAACCGTAAATAGCTCTAAACCGTAAACCGAACTCTGTTACTAGTTTTGTTTGTTTAAACATACTTAGTGTTAGATCTAAGTTTCTAAAATCATTTTTACAAATTCTATGGTTATGGGTTTGTAGAATCTTACCTCGGTCTTAACCCGAAACACGATCCGAACCGAAAACCGAACTTTTGTTTAAAGACTTTATTGTTAACTTTTGGTATTTTTTTATTTGTAAATTATTATACAAGTTATTTAGTGTTTGGACATGTGGAAACCATCTATGAACTTGTTGTAAGATGGAAACCGAACCAAACCGATTCTTGCTCGCTTAAGACACACAAGTGTGTTTTTTTTCTTAGCCATCAAGACTTGTATATTTCTTTAAAAATAGTTACAAATTGATTTTTAAAAATTTTCTTAAGTACTTGAAAATGTTGGATCCAACTTGATCTCATAACAAAGTTTGGACCGACAAAATCGAACACTCGCTTAACGTGCGTTGTTAGTTCTAAAACAATGGAACTACATACTTGGTTAAGTCTTATTAAATTTTATTGAGTTATCTCATAACATTCAATATTTTGGAAAGTTGACTTTGGGTTTAACCAATTATCAAGACCTGAACCGACAACCCGAACACTCGATAAAATAAACCCGTTTTAGTATCTTTATTCCAAAGGGATTTGCATTCTTGCATTTTACCCACCTTATTACTTAACATAGGTTGAGTAAATATTAAGGTTAGATACTTTAACCCGGTTTCGAGCAAACTTACATTTTTAAAGGGTTATTATTATAAATTCTTAAATAGTCACATTTTAAACCTTGAACTTTAATTATTTACATTTCTCAACATTTATTTTGTTTAAAGACCTTCAAGACAACCTTTCTAAATTCAAGACTTCTTTTCTTTTTAGGCATTGTGCGTTAAACTCGTCGTTCCGACAAATCTCCAAATTATCATCTTTCAAGTTTACTACTTGAAGGTGAGTACTTCATACCCCATTTTCCATCTTTTATTTTGGGGGTGACATTTCATACTTATTCAACAAAATGCTTTATATTTGAATCTTAAACCACAAACGTAGTTGTATACTTTACCTAAATAATTGCTCGATTTGGTGTTCTATGCTTATATGCCTATGTGTTTATCGCTTTTGGTTTGTGGAACTATAAAATCCTAGACTATTTGGCATCCCCTTATAGCAAGGTGTCGTTAACGTAATGCAATTAACGATAACTATAAAATCCTAGACTATTTGGCATCCCCTTATAGTTAGGTGTCGCTAATGTGTTTAGCGATATCTATTCATCCAAATTACCACTTTTATTTATCGTTTCGTATGCAAGTTTTGTGGCTATCTTTATTATATACTAATATGATCAAACTTATGAATTGCTCACCGACCTTTGTGTTGACAAACTTTATTTTATGAAATGTTGCAGGTTTGCATCTTGGTTGATTTATGATTGTGAAGAAAACGACATCAAAGACCTTAGGATATTAGTAAAAATGAACAATACCAATTTGCCATATTTTGTGATATCTTGTTTATGGTTATTTTATGGATAATTGTTATGTGACATTTTCGATATTGTGAAATGAAATGAGTTTATTAAATACTGTCACTTTAATTAGTGTCATGTGCTTATGGACAATCGTTACACCTCGGCATGTTCCGCCGCCTTTGATCGGGGTGTGACACATGGAGTGGTGTTTCGGCCTGTGCAACAATGACAATGTGACATCTATCCCATCATATAACGCTTGCATTGAAGATTATTTAGAACCCATCTCGCCTTCACTTCCTCTTTATCCTGCTTCGTCTTTGGTGTTTCTCCCAATCAGCGCATCTATCCCATCATATTGCATCCACCTTCGTCGCTCTGTCACTTCACTCTCTCTCACCTTCCACCACAGCCATTTCATACCATTCTGAAGTCCTCAACGCATTTTTCTATGACATCCACCAGCATAAGAAACTAAATTAGTTATACTTAATTTTTAGAACTAAAATTTGTTGCAAAACCATATGCTTGTAGTTTAGCGGTATCATGGTGTAGACTAATTGTGTTTCTCATCACGTGGTTGAGAGTTCTAGTATCGTAATAGAAATTGATATATATATTAGGGTGTATTTAAAGAGTACATGTGTTAGCCATTTCTTTAAGAAAATATTTTAAAATAGTTAAAATAATAAGATGGATAGTTATTACATTAAAGGCAGTAATAAGTTAAAAATAACAATTAACTTCTTCTTTCAATACTCCAATTTGGAGGTGTACAAAATATAACCCACAACAAGAATTGATTAGGGACCGGTTTGACAAGAACCAAAACCATAGGGTTGTAACCAATGTTTTAAAAACTGGTATTTTACTCTTACCGAACTTGATTCAAAAATGATACAACCGGTTGAACCGAAAAGTTCAACCAAGTTGAATAGTTTAACCTGTAATTCCATATAAATAAACTCCAACTCAAAAAATAACTCTAAATTACATTAACAAGTATCACAAGTGAACCAAACATTACACATAAACAATGATCGAGTTAAATAAGAAGTTTGTACTTTGTATATGAAATTAATCAATTACAAAATATGTAAAGAAACCAACCTTGGATTTGCAAGTTACAAAATTGGTTGATTAACGAATCGTTGTTTACTGCGTTTAGTCGTTTTAACTTTATTCACTAGGTTAACAGTCATTTTTAAAAATATGGGTCGCAAAAAAATATCAAAATTCTCTTGGTTTTAAAACCTGTTTAACGGTTTAAACCAGTATTTTTGAAAAAACCGGCAGTACGATATTCTAGCAAACCGCCTAAAAATACCAGGCTCTAAATATCGATTACCTTACTGAAATCTGGTATAGCGAATTCAACCGGCCAGTACGTACCGGTTTTTAAAACATTGGTTGTAACCATGTTGGGATCCCCTTTGTTGGTGTTGGTTTGAAACCTGTTAAAACCGAACCGGTTTAGAATCATAACCATTTTAAAATAAACCGGTTTGGACCTTTTCTTTTGCCCATTAGTGGTGGATATAGTGTTATGTGTGGGGTAGCCTCCGCTACCCCTCAACTTCTCGTCGGTAGTGTAAAAAAAAAATTTTAGGTCGGTTTTTTTTGTTTCGTTACCCCTGAAAAATAAAATAACATTACCCTTATACGTTTTAAACCCAACCAATTTAATAATTCAACCCAACTAAAGCCCAAACAAAAGTGTAAAGCCCAAACCAATAAAAAAACCATTAACCCTTAAAATAATATATGCTACACTTAAAATAAAATTGCCGGTCCTCAATTAATCAAAAACTCCAAGCCACCACCATGACCAGACACCACTGCGCCGCTGTGGGCTTCCTCCTCCTCCGGTTACATGAACAGGTGACCTCCACCGCTCCACGCTGCAGCCGAGAATAGGTGGTTCACCAGTTCGAACCCTCTTTCACGGTTCGACATATAGTTTCTCAATTTAGGTATTCTTCAACTTTTAACTAAAATTATAATTGTTTATAAATCGCTAATGTGAAATTATTTATGGGCAATTGAATGATTGATTATGGTTTATTAAAATTGTTAATTGGAATTGCTTAGGAATTTAGGGGTTATATTTAAATTGGAATTGATTAAAGATTTAGGGTTTATGTCTAAATTAGAACTCAATTGAATTGATTAGGGAATAGGGATTTAGGGTTTGTGTTTATATTTAAATTGACTATGATTTTATGGTTTAAATTTTGTTTAGAGAACTTGGAAGATGAGTATACAAAGTGTTATTAACAATCCTTTTAAGCGCCAAAGAAAAGACAATGATGATATCGGTCCAACACCAAGTTCAAATATTCCAACTCTAATGTCAAATATTGTTGATGATGTGCAAAATTGGGTGGAATGTGTGACCTTGCTCGTGTAATGGTGGAAACCAAAAAACACGCAACTTTTCCTTTGGTTTATCGTATATTGAAGCTACCGTTGGTTTTACTGGTTACAACCGCAACCGTTGAAAATTGTTTTTCTAAAATGAAGCTTATCAAGACGGATTTCCGCAATTGAAAGGCGATGGATATTTGAGTACTACTTTAATTTGTGTGGTCGAAAAAAAAAACGCTTGATAAAGTAAAAGAAGATGATGTAGTGACTCGATTTCAAGCTTTCAAAAACCGAAGGGGAGAAATATGCAGCCCATGTGTTTAAATTTATTTATCATCGTGTTTTTATTTCTATTTAGTTTACATTTTATGAAATATGGTTAAAAAATATTTTTTTTAAACGTTACCTCTGACATTTGATTCTAGATCCGCCACGGTTACCCATACCAAAACTTTTTTAAACCCGGAACCGATTTGAGAAAGAACCTGTACGCCTCTACTCCAGTGGGATGGATGTCCGGTCCTTTTCTTTAAATCTCTTTTCATGATTATCTTCTTGGCCCAACGCTCATGATTTTTGGGTCAATTATTAAATACCAAGCCCTTTGTGTGCCCAGATGCTGTATATTATCAGGTGGACCGAAATGTTTTTTTTTTCTTTCCGAATTTCCTTTTCTGAATAGTATAAAGTACAAACTATAAAGTTAATTATGCAAATAGTTTAGATTTGGTCCAAATCACAGATATCATACTTATAAACCCTTTCGTTTAGAAGAACAATACAAATATGTAATTAAATGACTATTTGTGTCATTGTATCAAAAGAAGAAAAAAAACGACCCCCACACCCATTTTCCCAACAACCGATCATCAATGTAAACTAATCAAAAAACCTGTGTCGGTAATTTGAATAATTAAGAGTGTGGACCGAAGATGGAGGTGTCCGATAATCACACTGTCGTAACAAGGTAACATTAAGTTAAGTACTAGCCCATTATATTTGAATAATTTTAGTCCTATTTGGTTGGGTCCCTTCTAATCTAAAACCCAAATCCAATATATATTTTCAACCCCATCTTTAAAGTTTTAAGTCCCGCTAGATGCCAATTAGTACAACATTCTTCACTATGGTTATTTATGTTCATTGGGTAATAGTCAAAATTTTAATTGGTATGGAAGAGTTTTATTCAATACCGTCGAAACTATCCATCAGGTGGATATTATCTTAATTGCTTGGAAATTTTCTACCAAATAGAGTTGAATTTTATGTTCCAAAATATTGTCTTGAATATGATTTTATTAGAAGTCATCCATGTATTAATTGTATTAAGCATCTTACATTAAAACAACCATAAGTAGAAACTACTTTTTAACCAAAAAAACTTAAAAAGATTTTTGTGGGCTAATTTCTTGGTTCAGGATCCTGAACTCTAAGCCATTATGAACAAATTTGATATCCTGAACTGATATTTGTTATTTTAACGTTTATTCGTGTATGTTACTCTACGTGAAGTATCATGGAACGGCTAGTGGACCAAGTCTCGCTTAAAAGACGGATGACTAGTTGAAAACCACTTGAATGAAGTCCTCAACCGTCATGAGAAGAAGTCTTGTTGAAGACCAGATTTATCTCTTTCCTTTTGCTAATGTTCTATTCTTGTATAATGAGGTAGATGTAGTGTTTAGTAGCACATCCATTCACAATCACTACACTCGCACTCTCTGTAAGACTAGACTGTAACGTAGCTCACATTGCATACAATTCTTGAGTTTTACTCCTACGTTTTAATAATAATATTTATGAGGCAGCGGGATATTTATCTCAACAAACTAGACATGAGCTTAAATTCTTAGCCTACTGTAGTTGACTATTTTCTATCACAAACAATATTCATCTACTTTGCATTTTTCGTCTTGATATGCTTTTTTGGTTTAGATGAATTGACATATCTATGAAACTAGGGTGACTAAAAAATAGATATTTAAAGTGAAATTCGGATATTTATCTCATATTCTTCACGTTTTAGGAGCAGGTCGATTTTGACCATTTGTGAGGGATGTGACACCAACTTGAAAGATAGATAAAAGTAAACTGTGGTCACAGACGGAGTATGTGAGGAAGAGGTGCATTCGCAGGCCAAAATCAAACGCGTATAATGTGGTTGAGCTCTTTGCAACCAAGGATTGAAAAAACTTATTAGTCTATAACATTACACATAACTACAACTAGATGATGGCATGCTGATCAGTGCTTCATGTTAGTAATGAAAAACATGATAATATGATAAAGCTATAATTATATATATGCGTACCTGTTAGGAGATTAGTAATCGCATCAGAGAAGGATTTAGACGACATGATTGTCAGTTTGGTCGAGTTCCTCTTTAGGGTGTATAGTTAAGGATGGTGATTAGGGTTCTTGAGAGGAACCCGAGGTTAGGAGAGAGTAGGCACACAAATTTCTTATGTGTGTGGGATTAAGTTATGATTTTAATTTATTCTCTCTGTATATACACCCAAGGGGAAATACTTTCTTAGCTAGTGAGGGTAATATGTCTCATCAACAATTATCAAACTAATATATAATAAGGTATATTAATAATTTTGATTTATTATAATACAAATGATAACGATGGTCATATTAACAAAAATAATATATATTCTTACATTCTCTTACTTGGCTGAG